>NW_010191979.1:0-31731 GCF_000695765.1 Mesitornis unicolor
GACCGCGCTGACCGTTACCGCCCTCGCAGCGACTCCTTGCCCTGCGGGGGAGCCGAGGGGGAGGGCGGGCTGGCTAATTCCCCTTCCTGGCCTTCAGTCCCCCTCAGCGGGCTGGGGGATGGGATGGGCTCCTCGCCTCAGTGGTGGCAACTCCGACCCTGCCCCCGTTTCCCATGCCTTTTCCCTCCCTTCCTCCCGGCAAGGGTGGGGGGCCGGGAAGAAGCGGGACCCCCGCCTCCTAAGCGTTGTCGTTTCTCTGCGCCAGGTCCTGCATCCTCAGTGAGGTGTCCACACGCTCCCGCTCTAAGCTGCCTTCGGGGAAGAACGTCCTCCTGCTGGGTGAGAAAAGCATCCCCTTCCCTTCCCAGGCTTGGCCTTAGCCCTCTCTTAGGCGTCTGGAGCTTCCCTTGTGTAGTGCCCGAAAGGAGGGAGCAAGGGAGGGGGGGATGTTCACGGTGGCAAGGTGCTGGCTTAACATCTTTCCTTGCACGTTTTTTCTTCATTTTGGATAGCCAGTATCTAGAGATGCTTTAAATATTCCAGTCATAGTAGGTACCTCGCCATAATACCCTTACTATCCATCCCCCACCCTAGTTCCTTCGGTAGTGATGGCTTGGAAGGGTGGTTTTTATTGTCTTTCTCCCCCGATGAGTGTTCACTTAGGGGTGTGTGTGGGTCCTTCAACATTTTCTGAAACCTCCCTCGCTCATGCAACCAGTGCTCCTTGCTGTTCCCTACGGTGTGTCATACAGATGCAAAAATTGCTTCCGTGGCCCGAACAGTCTCAATGACGGCTGCTCCCTGTTGGCCGGAGGGCGGGGTAGGCCGTATGGGCGTGTTGGTTGCGTCCTGCCCACATGCACCGAGCTTGTCAGCAGCAATATCATCAGCAAGTTGTACAGCAGCAGTGGCATCGTTTCATTGTGCTCGGTTCTCTCCACCCAGTGCGTTAGTCCACCCTTGCGTTTGGCAAGGATTAGGAGCCACGGAATAGGACTTTGATAGGGCGATAACAAGAGACTCAGCTGTTACTCAGTGTTGAGGGAAAGAAGAAAAATGGTATGTCAAGCAAAACGAAAAACTTCATGGGGGAGAAATGGATGTTCTCAAGTGTGTGTGTATATATAGATATATTATTACTGGGGTTTATTTGGCTGAAAGACTATAATTACCAGTATGTAATTTAATGAATCCAAGTCGATGGATTTGTTAACTAGCTGCTTCTTCCCTCCTTTGTCAGCTTCCCTGTCCCCAGAAAGAACTGTGCATTAGTATTTGGAAACATGGTTAAAACCCAGTGAAGGTATTCATGTGGACTCTATGCATGCTATGATTCTATGTAGTCTTGTGATTTTTACTCTCTTGAGGTTTTTCAAGTTATTTTTTTTCTCTATGATCGTAAATCAGTTGCTTTGACTCTTTTCTTCCTGTTTTGAGAATCTGAGTGGTGACTTAAAACTGACCATGAAGGAGAAAAATGTGCAAGGATGATGGGATGGTCTAGTGAACCTGTTACAGGACTTACTACCTTTTAATTTGTTGCTTTTTGTGTTATGTAATTAAGTAGGATATCGAGATTGGGAGTTTTATTGATACTAAAGAAAAGAAAGATTTCATTATGATTGACAGCTTTTTATGTGATACTTTGAAACTAAATTGGGTTACTGTCCCTGTTGAAGTTGGAAAATTATTCTTGAAGCTGTGATCCTTGCCAAGAAGATTACACTCTTGGTTTTTTTCTCTCTTCGTAGTCAGACAGTCCTTAGTACTCATTAACTGGAGACTCTGTTTCCCTCAAAACTAGAGAGGGCACTGTAGAATATTTCCAAATGCTTATTTAGTTTGTGATCTTTAATCTGTTGTATATAAATTTTCTTTTTACCTACTTACGTAGAGCTTATAGAATGACTTAATAAAACACCCTTTTTTTTCTTTTTGACTGACACAATTTTTAAAAGATGTGCAGATTTTTAGAAAAAAAATCTCGTTGTTTCTTAAGAATTGCGTTTTCTAGAAGACCATGGTCCAAGAAAATAAAAATGTGACACGTATTTAGGAAAAAGAGCATTAGATCTGAGGACTGGCCAATGAGAACTATGGCCATGTTCTTTGTGAGAGTACTTCATCCATGTATTACACTTTGCTGTTGTCTTGCAAGTCATGATGCTGCTCCCGAAGCACACTGGCACAGGAAAAGGAGAAATCTTACACATTCTGTATTGGACAGATTTAGTATGTGAAGTTCTGTCTCTTCATGTTCTCGAGCTGTGTGTTTGCAATTTCTCTGTTATCTCACATTTCCTTTATTTTTAAGCTTTGTTCTTTTAAATAGTTTTGAACTAGCTTTTGTTGCTAATACAGATCACTTCTTGCCATGACTCTTTTAGTTTCACCACTCTTCGAATACTTTTAAGCAGGAGCTGTAAAGCAGACCAAGGTCTTGATGGTTTTCACTCATTTTGTGGTAGGCAAATATTTGCAGTATAAACAGCATATTGGTCAAAACCTTCTAGCTGAAACATGATATTTAGTGACGAATGCTTATTTTCAATACAAACATAATTAAAAAAAAAAATTCCCTTAGTCCATCCCCCTTACCTCTGAGAAAAGCAAACACAAAAAAACTCACCAGAAAAAAAACCCACTTAGTGTTCTTTTGTTTGCTAGGGCAAGTTTTCTTATTTGCCTGCAGCATTTATATTTTTCAAATACAGTATATACTCGTATGCCTAGTTGTTCTGGGAACCTGCCTGTGTCTGGCAAGCTAATTCTGCTATTTCAGTATTTATTTTTAGCTATGCTAACATCTCATTTTTAAGAACCTGGAAAGCAGTTAAAGACATCACAGAAATAACTAAAGGAAACTGGAATGCCAAATGTTAATCCCTAGATATAGCACATGGTTCTGTGAAGTGAAGGTTAACATATAATACTGGTAATTCTCTGCTATTTTTTTAATTGCTGTTTTTGAGATTAATTTATAGTTTTACTACTTCAAATTGGTTTCACTTACATTTTTTTCAATAACTGTTGTTCTGTGAAGACTTTAAACTTTGATTGGCACCTCATGTATAAAAGCATTTTTCTGTTCTTGTATGAACAAATAATAAAAATGCAAGCTTTCAGAAATGTTTCTGTAAGGCAAGCGTACTCTTATTCCTAGGCAGTTCTGTCATAGTGACCACAGCTACCTCATTTAGCAAACTATATCAGCAGAAAATGTCAGATGTCCCTGCTTTCTTAAGGGAATTGGGTGCTCTCAGTGACATTTCTAGCTACTTTCGCAGATAGCCAGGAGTGTATTTTTTGTTGTTGTTGCTGTTTTTCTTTTTTCTTTTTTTCCCTCTCCTGAACTGTTCCTCTTCTGCTCACTTATGTAATATAAAGGTGGCTGATCAGAGGAGATTGATGCTTTCTGTTGAGTGCAATGAGAAAACTGATGCTTATCACTGGGAGCTCTCTTGTTCCTTCCCTTCCTGATCTATCTGAACCAAGTGAAATAGAGGGTGCAGCTAAAATGTCACTATTGCAGGTTAGAAATGGAATCCATAGTGTTATAGAGTATGTGAAGGCTTGGATTCAGAGACTCAAACTAATCATTTCTCCAATAAACTGCAGCATGCATTCAGGCAGTAATGTTCAAAGCCATTCCACAATGCACAAGAGAACAGGCTCCCAGCTTGCAAGTGAACTGAATAGCTGCTTTCTACCTGGCTTTGTATTTCATACCTTCCTCTCTCTGTAGCACAGTAGATTCTTTGCCTGCAATTCTAATGATGTCAAACCATCCAGTGACACGTTTACACCTGCCTCCAAGCAACTGTATTGCACACTTAATGCTTCTAGTGAATCACTAACATTTTGGTTTTCTTTATGCACTTCACCCCACTTGGTGATAAAGGGTTGGAGTTTAGTGGGCAGTGGGTGTTAGTATTAGTGAGTGAGTATTAGTGTCCACATTTTCTCTTTACCCCAGACATCTCACTTTTCAGGCCCAGGCCTGTTTGTTTAAATCTTTGAGCTCTGCTCCTGTCCAGTGGCGGTCAGGATGCTTGAGAAGAAGTTTCCACAGTCTACAGCTAATTTACAGGTATACTTTTCTGTGTGTACACGGATTGGGAATGGCTGTTATTGCAGAAAATGGTACATCTTGAAGAGCTGTTTTAGCTTACTAATTTCTTTCAGTGGACCCATAGTGAACTTCAAAATTAAGTTCTGATATAGCAAATTGTCATGAGAGCATATAAAATCAATATAAAATCTGCTTGCTTTAGTTTGTACTTATTGCTGTAAAACTTGTCCGTTTTATTTTTTGGTATTCAAATAGCTGAAACTTTTGCTGTGATCTCTTCTTCATTATAGGTGATGAAATAGTGCTTGCTGATAGTGTTGCTTCTTAATGCATTAAGTGTTGCTTCTTAGTGCTGATAGTGATGCTTCTTAATTCTCTAGTACTGCAGAAATTAAGTCGGACAGCTTATTTTCCTCCTCTTCTTGCAACCTCTTCACCTTCTACAGGCAATGAAAGCCTTCCAAAGGTAGCCAAGTTTTGCTTCAATCAGCCGAGTTAGACTTCTGAAGTGTCAATTGTGGTGATGGGGCATTGACCTAGATAGAATTCTAATTGCTTGTTTTGCAGCTACTTTTTTTTAGAACTATGCAGTACTTCTTCATAGTGTCCCTCCTGCTAGAATACCTTTCCAGAAAGCCAGAATTATGTGGATACTCTGTAGTAAAACTTATTTGGAACAGCACAAGAAGTTCTGAAATTCTTGAATTGCATTTATTTATTAGTCTCTACTTTGCCAGAGGTGCTGCTTATTACTGGATCTATCTCTCAAATAGCTCTGCAGGTGAGGAAAAGTGAAAGGAATTGTGCTTCTGTGTTCTCCAGGCAGGTTAGTGGCAGGAGTACTGATAAAGATGTCCCCATTCTTTTTCAGTAGCGAACCTGGGTAGCATACACTGGACAACTTACTGCTGTGCTAAAGGAGAAGGCTTGCATTAAAGATGCATGCCTTTCATATTCACTTGGCTTTCTGACTGCAGGTTTCTCCAAGCATAAGTAACACTGTTACTGCCTTACCTGTTTCCACAGTCAGACTGTGTATCCTTGTGGTGCCTGACTTGACAAAAGGCATGCTGCAATAGTTGTCTACAATCTGCTTTCTGTCATGTTGTAACGCTGAAGGGCAATTAATCATAGAATCATTAAGGTTGGAAAAGACCTCTGAAATCATCAACCATCAACCCAGCACTCACCGCTCACTAAACCATGCATCCACATGTTTTCTTGAACACCTCCAGGGATGGTGACTCCACCACTTCCCTGGGCAGCCTGTTCCAATGCTTGACCACTCTTTCAGTAAAGAATTTTTTCCTAATATCCAGCCGAAGCTTACCCTGAGGGTTAAGGTGGTCCTCAGAAAGTTATTTAATTTTTCAGTGCAACAAAGATACCAAATGTATCATATGTAAGGGGAAAGACTCATCTGGTGGAGTAAAGCAGACTGAGAGGATAAGAAGCTTTTTGTCCAATGAGTAAATTATAATTTAGTGGCAAGTTATTTGAAGACTTTGTGACCTGCTTATTGTGAACTTCCATGCTTTGAGGGATTCTAGAGAAGGATCTCATTGGCATAATTAATGTTGTTCTTCAGTTCTCTGAAAGCAAACTAAATTTGGCTTACTCTGATTATTTTGGTCTTGTTCTGCAAAAGGCGTTGAATTACTAGAGTATGTGTAAACAAGTCTCTTTCACTAATATGCGGCTGTGGAAAAAGCAGTTATTAGCTTGTGAGAAGCGTTTATCTTGAGAATAGCTATAGTACACGTGCACTTGGTTCTAGTAGGAAGAAGACTCTTAAGTCCCCACTCCACTGTATGAGGATTCAGCCATTCCACATGGTGTGGAACAGAGATCACTCTGTGATTCTGGGAAGGCGTCTTTGCCCTGTTTGATAACTTAGGTTTGGGTTTGATGACTTTGTTCTATCATATTTGAGTGAGGTGAGTTTTTTCTGTTAATAAAAATATTGAATTATTTTATGTTAGAATTATTAGATTATGTAAATTGTTCTACTCAAAAGCTGTCTTTTATTTTGTAAAAAGTATAAAGCTAGTTCACAAAAATATGCATTTTTAGGGGGTGGAAGGTGGTAATTAGGACCATTATCTCTAGTTTTGCTTGGCCTTGCTTGAACATATATTTTTAGGGATGTGTTGTATAATTCCCATATAAAGCTGAATTTTAATTCATGGTTTTAAAAAGCAAGCTAAAAAGCTCCATCAAGGAACCAGTAGGATTATAGATTAGACACAATTAAGTGCACTCAGGGCTTTTCAAAGAGCTGTTGAAAAAAAATCAGAGCCCTGGATAGAAGGAAGGCAGACCAACAATTCTGGTGACACAAAAGAAGCAGTCACCTCTTTATTATTTGCTTTGCCATATTTTAAACACTTTTGACACTTTACAGTGGAGAAACAATTTAAATAAAAAGTCAAAACTCATGTCTGTCCTGGAGACACACATTGATTGCTCTTCTGTGCAGACTTCTGTGAAAAGTCAGAAATATCTTGTTTCAAGACAAGTGAAAATCTTCTGTTTTAATTTTCTAAACTGAAAGAAACGGGAAAATAACATGAGTAGTAAATAGCCTTAATTTAAAAATGTTTAGTTGAAAGTTTAGAGAAGGTCTGTAATAGAGAGCCTAAGTTCTCTAATGTGATAGTTCATGGTTGAACAGTTCAAGCTGCAGTTCACAGATAAGTGCTTGCTTGCCTGCACTCACAGAAGACGATTCATTCACCTCATTGCCCGTCCTTCCCATCCGTGGGTGACCCTTCTGCTAAATTCTGTATTGTAGCAGAACACTTAGTGATACTCCATTTTCTGCTCATTAAACATACCTTTTGCCTGGAGTAGTGAGAAGGGAGGAGGCTGGGCAGGGGTTTGTGTTATGACTTCCTGTATCTTTGAGGGCAGCAACAAGCAGGAGGTTCTCCAAGTCCGTTTTGTAGACGGAGCAGCACCTTGGACAGAGAAGCTTTGATGGGCACAACCCCAAACTTGAGGAGCTCATCAGAGGAGTGAAGGGTAGCACTGTGGGGATAAGAACGAAACGGCTTTTATTTAGTTGAGTATAAGACTTTCCATTTTGTTAACAAGATGGTGAAATACTGTGTGTAAGCAGATTGGTTTGGCTTTGTTTCAACTGCTTCCTAGCCTGACTCTTCTGCAAAATTAAATCTGTTGTGCCTCTTGTGTTCAGCTTTGGTGCATAGCACTGCTTGCTGGAAGCATCACTTCTGACTCCTCACTGTAGTACTAATGTGTAAGTGCAGTTTGATGTAATGGAGAATTTTAGTTCTTTGGGATTCACTCTGGAAAAGGAGGACCTTTTATGATACTTGTAAAAGAAGGATGCAAAGTCTTACATGTGCAACAATCTGCTTGATTTTTCTACCTTGCAATTCTATATTGAGAATTGTATGTCAGAAATGTGTTGCTCTGTGACCTTACATATGGAAGTCAGTTGTTAATTTGATTATCACACAGTTAGAAATAAAGAAGCTAAAGGATTTTTCCATCCCAAAATTTTGGAGGGAAGAGGAAGACGATGACTCTTTTCTGAAAGTGCATTATTTCATAATATTAATATACAGTGATGTTTAAGTCTGAGGAATATGAAATTTCCCTTTCGTATGACACTAAGCAGCATAACTTTTTGATATACTTAGAGATATGCAGAGACAACAAAAAAGTTAAACATGCCTAAATGTCTCAGGGTTTGCAACTTCAAATGCCATATAATGTGTATGTATATTTGTATTCTTACTGAGAAATTAGTATTTTTTAAATTATACTTTTACATGTGTCCCTGGTAGTAGTTAATGCTAATTGTATTCCTATGCTGTAACAGTATCCATCAAATCTAAACCAGCTGATTTTAACTTCCTCACAAATATTTCCCCTCTGATGGTGAGAAGTTTCAATGTGTACTAAAGGCATTACAATAAAATGAGTTTTGAGAAGACTTTAAAGCTAGAATTGCATGCACTTATAATTCTTTTGCTAATGAGACTTATAATAACTATTCAGGAGTTTTTACATGAGCATTGGTTTAAGATTGATCTGTATTTGGATATTCTTGCTGAAGAGTAACTACAAAGCAAAATTATACTGCTGTTCTTTCCCAGCATAGCTCAATATATTCAAAGTGTGTTGACTTTTCCGGTGTTTCATACTGAAGACTTTAGGTTGGAAAAAATAAATTAATACCAGGGATACAAACACATCTGCAGCTGTGACTATTTTAAAAGGTATATGCAACATACTAAAAATAGAAAGTAGAGGTAGATGGAGCCTTAAGTCTTAGCACATTCTCTTGACCAAGGCAGTCAACTTTTCCTAACATTTTATGATGAAATGCGTGGGCAAAAAGGAGGAAGTCCTTGTGTTATATACGATGGTCCTGGTTTTACTTTCTGACAGCTTTTCCCCTAATATTAACTCTAATTTGGCTTAAATTCATTGAGAACTCTGGATCTCCTATGGAATACTGCATATTCATCTTGGCAGTTATCCTGCACCTTTGCAAGTGAGTCCATCCTATTTGTGGACTGGTTGGTTTAAACATTAGACCATTTGTCTGTGTTGCTTCTAACCCTTTTCTCCACAGATCTTTTGGTTTCTCTTATCTGCAAACTGTACTATTCTCTTCATTTACTGGAGTAATGAATGAAAGTAGTACTAATCCCTTCAAACTTCACTGATGTGGCTTTTTAGTGAATGATGAGCACTGCTGTCTGCATGCAGTAACTTGTTTGATACAGTTATATCTGTCAGTGATCCATCTACCTGAACTGGGTGTTTTGAAATGGGTGGATATTTGCAAAGGAGCGGGGAGTAGAGAGTCTTCCTCACAGAACAGATTGATTTTAAGTAACTCTGTAATGGAAGGCTGAAATGAGTACTGTGTGTGCCCAAAGGCGCTAATTGTACACCAAATCAACTTGTCTTATCCTGCACGGATAAAATTTCTTTCTGTGCAGAGTCTGAATAGAATTACTGGAAAATAAAATTCTGGCTCTTATCTTGCCTTAAGGTATTAACTTGACCTTAAGATATTGAACTTCAGTTTACTTCAGGCATTCGGAAGTATGGGGGTGGGGAGGAAATCACATGACACACAGCCATGATAAGGGGTTTATGGGACATATATTTCAAGTTTGTCTCTATTGTTTAGCATGAGCACTTTCAAACAATGAAGTTGCATAGATAGCGGCATATGTTTTAGATTAGACTGCTTAAGTGTATCTTTTGTCACATTTAGAACTTTTTATAACCACAGATGTTTCTTAGACTGAAGTCGCATCCACTCTTGTTAAGAACTGTAGATGTACTTTGCGGAAGATGCTAAACTTTCCCAACGCAAAGAAGTTGTAATCTTTATTGCCACCTATGTGAAACAAACTCATATGCAGGAGAACTGAGCCAGGAGTCAGCTGTTCTGAGAAATTATGAAAGCTGTTAATTGTAACCCTACTTGAAAAGGAATAACAAATTTTGGGTTGGCTTACCTTTCGAGCTTTCTGCTGGCACAAATTAATTGAAGCTGCCTGTTCAAAAAGGTAAAATAACAGAATGAATCATACAGAAGTTGTTGGCCAAAGTAATAGCAACTTCATCAGCATAACGTGTCAGTGCAGCAGCTCTTAATGAAGTCTCACAGTTACTTGTAGATGACAAATGTAAGAAGCTTGGATAAGTACTTGGGTAAGGACAGAGGAGGAATTGTAATTCATCACTGGTGACAAAGCTTGAACTCTTCACTTCTTGGTCAGAATTTTATTTAAAAGAATATTCTCACAAGAGGAGAAGCTTGATGAATGAACAGAAAATAGCTGCGCTTTCCAATGTTTATTTAAAACTAGCTATAATTGTTTTTCTTAGCTGCTTCTTTTTAACGTGGTTGAGGAACTAGCAAACAAGCAAATGTTGAAGAAGTTAAACTGATGCAACATCATTTTTCACATCACTTAACCAGATCTTAAACTTCAGCTCTGGTTTTATTTTTTTATTTTTCTCTTTTTTAATTTTTTTTTTTAAATGCCTTTTCATTTTATTGAGTAAAATCCCTTGGACTACTTAGAGAAACAGTCTTATGCTTTTAGGTAGCTTCTAGGCTATTCGTGAAATCTGAAAGCAAAGCTGAACTCTAAATTGAAGACTTCATGTGGTAATCTTGGGAATGGTATGTTGTGTAAATTCAAAATCAGTCTATCAAAGTACACTATTTCTGCTCTTTTCTATGGTTATATCTGTTAATGCAGCCATAACATTGTCTATAAGATCATGGTCAGTTCCCTTTAAAGGGAAAACTTCATTATGTTTAACAGTGAAAAATTACTGTCCTTTAGCATCTTCTGAGTTATGTAGTTAAAAGCAAATGTTTATATTCTGCCTGTATAGGAGAGACTTGGGAAAAAATGTTCTGTTTGGCATAAAACTGATAAGCTACATCTAAGGAACTTGGTTTTAATCTCAATTTTGTAACCTATGAGCGAGTACCACGAATTTTCTCATGTCTACCTGTTATGTATGCATCGTACTGCCAAATTATAGTGGCAAAACCCTGCTTTGTGTCCAAATTCATGGTTGCTCTTTCGAACTTGTAAAACTGCATGTGAAGTTTTCCAGCTCTGGGACTTATGGTTAGAAGTAGAAGTTTTTCAAGAAGAGTCTCTGGCAATAGTTGAGGTGTTTACACTGTGCTTGTGCCGTAAGGTTCGCCCTTTATCCAAGCTCCCTTTGGAGGGAAGATGACAGGAGTGAAAGGATCTAGACTGCAGGCGTGTCACTGTGTGTGTTCCCAAATACACACGTATTGTAAGGCAATGGACTTACTGTCTGTCACCTCTTTTTAAGTTGTTGGGTTTTTTTTATGACCTGTAACAGAGAAAAAATTCAAAGAAGCCAACCTGTAAAAGCTAAGGAAACAGATTTGCCCTACTTGGCCTGGTGTAGTGTGCTGTTTGACATGAGAGAGTTATAAATCATATTTTTCCAGTTGTAAGATGAGCTTACTGTGACTTGAACTCTGTTTAGTATATGGCTTCCTTCTTGCCTCAGGTGGTTTTTAATATGTGAGTGTGACTAAAGATTGAGTAGTGTCTAACTTCTGTCTCTCCAGGTGAAGATGGAGCCGGTAAAACTAGCTTAATAGGAAAAATTCAAGGAATAGAGGAGTACAAAAAAGGAAGAGGAATGGAGTATTTGTATTTAAATGTGCATGATGAAGATCGAGATGGTAAGTTTGTGTTTCTAATAATATCTTAAACCAATTTGAAAGCAGTGATTCAGTAATGTGATATTTGGAATGACAGTGGGATGTTTTTCTTCCTTTTTAATTTGCAGGAGTCCAGCTTAGGCCATGAGTGATTTGTATGATGAGGAAGTTTCTCAGTGTAGTTCCTTCAGTAGATACAATGAATGACCACTTAGGTGGTAGAGAAGAGGAACCAGTCAAAAGAAAAGGCTGACAAGAAAAGACCAGGGAAGCAGTCTTAGCTGCAACATTCTGAATGGGTGTGCATTCCTCAGGCCTAGAGGAGAAGGAGCCTAGGCTCTTACCTCGCATCTCAATTATTGCAGCAAGGATTTATCTTTTTTTGGACGTAGAAACCTTTCTCTTGGTGGTATCAGAACCTGCAAGACTATGTATCAGGTATTAATGGGTAGGAAAATGTGTACAATGCTAAAGGAGAGTTTAAAAACAAAACAACAAGAAAGAAAACCAAACCCAGAAATTTCGAGGCAGGAGAAATAAAGTAGAAGCTGAGTTTCAACTGGCTTGAGTTGGCTTATGGCTACAAGGTAAAAAAGATGTTTAAGAGCCGGACCCCAAATGCCTGCAGTTATGCAATGGATAATTGACGCTTATATATAGGGAAACAAGGGAAGGAGTCTGACCAGGCATTGTAGAGGTGCAATGAATTATCTAGAGGCAATACTAGAGAGAGAGTGGGGTGTGAATAAGGACATACTGGGAACTGTAAAGAAAAATGGGAACTCTTGTCTGTACTATAAAAACAAATATAGATAGAAGAAAAACCAAAAGAAGTTGGCTCCTTTTTTTTCTGAAATCACCTGCTTTCCTGGCTTCCATGTCTGGCGATTGCTCTCAAAGGTGACTTGACCAGGGTTAAGAGGATTGTGCGTGTGATCGAAAGGTCTTCCTCAGAACTTCTGTAACAAGTAATAAAAACTTTAGGAAAAATGTAATTATATTAAGCTATCTTTTTTTTTTCACGTTTACTGCAGAAGTGTCTCTGAATATGGGAGTATGGTGTTTTGGGTGGGGGAAAAGCAGTGGGATAGTTTATTTGTATGGTGAATGTCCTTTTGCAGATCTGAAGAATAATTTTCTTGGCTGTTAAGTCCATCTAAATAATTAAAAACTTGCAGTTCTGCTCCAGTTTTCTGGAGGGCCAAGGTACATTCTATAATTTAATTTAAGAGTTATATAGGCATATCACATTGGAGTTCTGAAGGGGAGAGGGCAGTCCTTGAGAGCTGAGCAGGTCAAGGGCTGAGAAGGGATGGCCGAATTCACCCAATTCCCACCCCTTTCTGAGTTGCATCTTGAAGAAAACATTTTCCATCTTTATAATGGTGAACATTAATTTTGGAAATGTTGCAGGCTATCTCTGAATGCTCACTTTCAGATAATGTATTTAAGATCTCAGTCATCACCCAATAAACAACAGGGTTTGGCAAAGGAGGTCTCCACAAGCTGCAGTTTGCTGTGTTATGTTATGTTCAATTGACTGATAAAATGCATCATCTGCTTTCTTCCTTGTATTTTACATGTCTAAAGAAGATTTAAGAGCCATTATGCAGCTGACTGTTTCAAATGAGTCTCACAAAATCTTTTTTCTATTTTTTTGTAGACCAAACAAGATGTAATGTATGGATTCTGGATGGTGACCTGTATCACAAAGGTCTTCTTAAATTTGCGATGGAGGCAAACTCTCTAAAGGACACTCTAATTATGTTGGTAGTAGACATGTCTAGGCCTTGGACTGCACTGGATTCCTTACAAAAATGGGCAAGTGTTGTAAGAGAACATATTGACAAGTTAAAAATTCCTCCAGAAGAAATGAAAGAAATGGAACAAAAGTGTGAGTATCCTGCAAATACATCAGAACACACTTAAACCAAATATGCTTAATGCTTTCTGCACCATTTAATCTCTCCATTGCAGTCTTTTTCATTCTTTGAAATGTTACTTAACATTAGGAGTTATCAAGCAAGTCGAGCTTCAGATAAGTCTCAAGTAGCTATATGAGCAGTTGTAGTATTTCTTTCTAACAGAAGTACCTTAATTTAGGGGAGAAACCAAGCTTTCAGAATGAACACAGCTGAATATAGTATCTTGATGCTTACAGGTTTTTCTAGATAAGATTCTCCAAGCAAAAAAACTCCTTAGCTTTCAACTTTTAATTTTATTTATTTATTTTAAAGGCAAATCACTGCATCAGCTTCTTAACTATGCCTGTAATTAGTCAGTCTAGAGAATCTGGGACTGGTTCTCTGCCTATCAGAAGGGTAAATGTTGAGAGGATTCAGCATGGTAATGTCTGGTCCCTTTCTGTATGAATAGTTTTATTATAATTGTGACTGACACTAATGCAGCTATCTGTTTTGGCATGGATATGATACAGCTCTGTCAGTGTCTTGTCTCTTTAGTTTTAAACACGACAAACACAAAGGTTTTGCAGGATTCCTTAAACGATTTGACTGAACTCGCTAACATCTGGAGAACAAGCCTTATGAGGAGCGGCTAAGGGAACTAGGGTTGTTTAGCCTGGAGAAGAGAAGGCTGAGGGGAGACCTCATCACCACCTACAACCACCTAAAGGGAGGTTGTAGAGAGGTGGGTGCTGGTCTCTTCTCCCAGGTGATGGGGGATAGAACAAGGGGAAATGGCACCAAGCTGCGCCAAGGGAGATTCAGGTTAGAGATAAGGAGGAAGTTCTTTACTGAGAGGGTTGTCAGAGGCTGGAACAGTCTGCCCAGGGAGGTGGTGGAGTCACCATCTCTGGATGTATTTAAAAAGTGGGTAGACGAGGTACTTAAGGATATGGTTTAGTGAGTAGACAGGAACAGTTGGACATGATGATCTCAGAGGTCTTTTCCAACCGAGCGATTCTGTGTGATTCTGTGTGTGATCATAGCTCCGGGTTACTTCTGGGCAGCCACTGTGTTTCCCTCGGGGTACTAAAACATGAGTCTTCCCATTCATCTCTCAAGTAATTACTACAAGGAAGAGCATTTGAGAAGGCTGTGTGTTAAGATCAAATAGCATGATTTAGCTGGGTTTATTAGTCGGAAGTTGCTTTCTGGAATTGGTATGTTCTTAAGCAACTGACTGCCAGATTGCTGAAGAGTTTTTTCAGAAATGCAGGTTGTAGCCATGTTGTGATAAAGTAGCCCATAAGGTGACAGTTGTAGATACTCTGGAACACTGGGAGGGGTGTTTGTTTTTTTAAATTCTTTTGAGGCTTTTCTAAGGGAAGTATCACCTCTGAGAATAATATCTTCCACAACAAGATCTTGTTTAGGACTGGGGAGCTGAGTTCTTCTGAGTGTGGGTTTCGTTTTGGTTTGGTTTTCAGGAGGTGGTGTTAGTGTATGTGTGTGTATTAAACACTCCTTCAAACGGTTTCAGGATAGAATTTTACCGGATCAAAGTAGTAAGGATGCAGTATCTCTGTTATCAGAAATGTGTAGCTGATAGTTTTGCTTCTTTACTGACTGAGTGAACAGAATAGTGAAACGCTACAAAATCCAGAAAATGGAAGAGATTAAGTGAGTCAAGAAGAGCTGCTACTCATTTGAAGTTTTGTCTGCTCTTTTGTTCTTTCATGTCTTTCATGTTCTTTCTGGTCTAGTTCTTACAGATCTTGAGAGTCTGTGTTGGGTATAATAGAAGCCCTGGACACAATCCAGATATGACTGGAAGCTGTTTTTGTTTTGAACTTCCTGTGATGTGGCTTCACGCATTGGTAGGCGGGCAGCAGCTCAACACTGCCAAGAGGAGGAGGGACAAATCTTGTTTGCCTGACTCTGGCTACGTGGTCCTACTTATTCTTGTGTCAGGCTCAGTGCTCCTGAGATCCTCCTGCGAGCTGATTTAACTTGCTATCAGGATTGAAATCTACTGAGGGTCTGTGTGTGTAGTTTTCTGGAGGTGTACTGCCGTGGTTGTCTTCCAGTTCCAGCAATTTAACTCCACTCAAAGGCAGATCCTTTGAGGACTAAGGCTGGTATGAGAAGGCATTAGGGGATACACAGCAGGTGTGTGTGAAGGGTTGGAATTGCTCTTCCTGTTAGCGAATTCAGCTGTGTCTAAGGAAGCCTTGTGGCCTGGTCACTTTAATTGTGTCTCAGAAGACATGCAATTGTATTCCACAATCTTAGAGCTGTGATATACTACATCGATCCTCCTTTTTACTGTTTACTTTTATAAAGATTAGTAAGTCATGATCATACAATGGGGAATTTTAGGAGTCCACTGGAGGACTTCTGGCACTGGAATAGTGTGATTTTTATTTTAGCATACCGTTATTCCAGAACAGACAGAATAGTGTGTAAGAAACTCCCTTGAGTAGCTGCCATGTCTTGGGGAGAACACTGGGTTTAAAACATGGTCAATTTGGGAGGCTTTCGGAAGCTCCCAGACCAGACTGAAGTAGCAGCTCTCCCTGAATGAGAGGCTGAGTTAACTGTTCAAGCAGAGATGATAATCTGTGTGTGCTTCCATTGTGAACTCCAAGATCTGTCAAAGTTGAATAATCTTGGCCTAGTACGTCTTTTTTCTCTAGGGTGTTGAAGTAAGTTCTGCTCTGTTAATTCAACTAATGCTCTTCTAGGTATAGCCTCGGGGGGTTTCAATCAGTTTAGTGAAGGTAGGGGTGAATTAACATAAATGAGGACAAAGCAGTGAGAATGTACTGCAGTGGTTAGCTGCTAGTGTGCATGATTCAGCTAAATTGTCTTGATGCCTGATTTTTTGCTGAATCAGGATGTGTTACTCACAGAAAAGTAATCAGTGGTGGCTTTTGGTAGAATCTTGTTTCTGCTCTGTGAAACAGGACATGTGATGTGAAAGATACAGACATTTTATGCTTATTATTGCATCCCTGACTGTAGGAATAGTAAGTGACTGTGTAATTAGAGACTTGGGTGTATGCATCGAAACCTGACAAGAGTTACATTTGTAACTTTTTTCTAATTCTTGTTATATTCTGACTTACCCTCCTTGCTAAATTTTAAATTAGTATCTGATCTATTGTAAAAGCATAGCAAATATTTAATATGCTACTAACTAATTGTAAAGCTAGTTAATAATTAATGTTTGTGTATTCTATTCTTTTTTTGCTTATTACTAATGTGGATTGACTGTACAGAAAGAGAGAAGTGGAGACAAAGGGGGTTTAGGTAAAACCTGGTATATGGTAACAGCTAAATAATGTGTAAGGCTAAATTCTGTTTATTCTAACAAACTACTGTTCCATTAATTTTTCCATGAAGAATGCAAGGAAACTCATGTCCTCTAGGAAACGTATCAAACAATAATAGTTAATAGCAACTACCTAGTGCTTCCACAATGATGTAATAAAAATGGGTTAATGTTGTCCTTACGGACAGTTTGATCTGGTTGTGTTACGGCTGCTGAGAAGGCAGATCTCAGACTTCCTAGTTATCTCTTGTGCTGCATAGAGCAAACAAATAGCATTCAGTGCATGCTCAATTTGTTCAACGTAAACAAGCAGAAGTACTATAGAATTAACAGTGCTAGAGATCAATGGCAGTGGAAATCATTGTTGAAATAATAAAGTAGCTGATCTTTTAATACAACTTTTTTTACTTTCAGTGGTAAGAGACTTCCAGGAATATATAGAACCAGGCGAGGATTTTCCAGCTTCTCCACAGAGAAGAAATACTTCATTACAGGAAGACAAAGATGACAGTGTGATTTTACCCCTGGGTGCAGATACACTAACATGTAACTTAGGCATTCCAGTAGTAGTAGTTTGTACAAAGGTTTGTTTCATGTTTTAGGTTTTTTGCATATTTAATTTAAGTAACTCTGTTAATTGTGGATTTGGGGTGGGAAGCACAATGTTCTTAAGCCATTCTGAATCCCTCGCATAAGAATGCTTTGAAATGTTTACTGTTGAAGGTTGGTTATCTTCTGGAAGCCCTTACTGCATGTTATCTTGGGATTAGTTTTTCCTTTAGTTCTACTGGTTTCCAAGAATTTGAGGAATACCTCAGACTTGGTTTTGATCACAGAAGTGAGCTAGTCAGTAAGCAACTCTCCTTGATTTCCACAGTCGTCCTTATTCCACAAATAGTGCATGAGTAGATTTTTCTAAGTATTTCTGATCTCTTTCGGACTATGAATATATTTGAAGGTTCTAGTTAGTGAAGTGCTGCTTTATTAACTTTCCTCAGTTCTTGGGGTGTTTCTGTGATCTGTTTTGGTTTCTGGTAGATATGTAACTATATTCTTAGTCTAAAGAAAAAAATGGTGTGTTTCTCTTGTGGCTTGGTTTTGGTTTGTTTGGGTTTGTTGTTTTTTTTCCCCTGACTCTTCAGTTCTCATTGGCATTAAGCATCCTGCATTTGCAGCCTCTGCTGGCCTACAGTGAAAGAACAAACCTTTTTGATGCATGTGCTGTTCCTTCACTGCAAGGCAAATCATTTTTTGTCACCTGCTGGCTCTCTATTATTCCTCTCTCCCTGCTGGGCCCCCTTCCACCCGCCCTCTTTTTCCTCTGCCTCCACATTTCTTGCTTTTGCCTCCCTTCGCATAGAGTTAGTTAGCAACTGGATAAAAAACACTATGTTTTGTAATACCACAGTGTGTAAAAATACATTGGGCAGAAAATGGTGGTATCATTCTTCAACAGAGATTTTGAGTTATTGCATTGGAGAGGGAAGGGGGAGTGAATGAAAAATGGCAGCTACTTTAATTCCCGAGTTAGTGCTGACCACAATATATGCACATCAAGTTATATATTATTAAAAAGAAATAATGGTTCAATTATGCTTCTAAGCCATATTAGCAGGCTTTTGTTTTTCTCTGCACTACCTACCCCGCTCCATCTCCCTTGCCCAGTTGTGAGCTGGATGTGTGGCAGCACTGCTACTTCAACAGATAGCTGAAAGTAGTGTATTAATTTTGTGTTTATTTTGACAGTGTGATGCCATCAGCGTTCTGGAAAAAGAGCACGACTACAGAGATGAACACTTCGACTTCATTCAGTCACATATCAGACGGTTTTGCTTACAGTGTATCCTTTAACATGCCGCAAAGATGACTGAATTAAATCTTTGCATGAATTATGACTGGCTTAAAAGAATATGTGCACCTGCACCACCTTTTTTTAGAGATGCAAGAGTCTAGCGTGTCCCCTAGTGTTGGTAGAGACAATGCACATGAACTGTCACTGTGCTATTATTATTTTTTAATTTAATTGCTTTAAAAGAAGTGTATGAAATACTGTTTAGTGTTGTTTTGTCAGCTAGACATGCTGAGATCTAAATTTTAGATGCCAGTAATATGCCTATGTTGTGTCACTGTCACTTGTGCTGTGGTAAAGGGAAGTTTAAACACTCCTGGAGAGAGCAGTTAACAGATGGAAAAATCAGTTCAAGAACCCGAGACCTCAGCTGAGTACCAAGATGCCACTTCCTTCAAAAGGCTTCTAAGACCTAATTTTTCAAAATGGAATTATGGGCAATTGTAGTAAGTCTTGTGGATGGAGGAAGAGTACCAAAGATTAGCAGGAATTAGTCTCTGTGATAGTATGTGCCGTGTATGACTTAGAATTCTAAACTTCACTGAGTGGGAATCGGATCCCATTATATAACTTTCATCTAGAACTGGAATTGCACATGTGTAGAAGTAAATTAGGGGGTTTAGCATTTTTATAATCCCAAAGTAAAAATTACTCAAAACTTCCCTGGCTGCCTTTATTAATCCTGTGCATAAGATGTGTTAATTTGATAATGAACCATGCTGGAATACTAAGCATTCTCTTGGTCTTTAAATAACCAATGTACAGCACAACTCATCTGCCTTCATTTTGTTCGAACGCAGATCACTCTGTAATGTAAGAACTTACTCCCCTAATTTAAAAACACAAGGAGGGAAGTGAAAGATCTTTGGCATTTTTGAAGTCACTTGTGTCAGTGCTATAGTGTCTGTGTTGCAGGATGTGATAATGACAAGATAGAGGGACATGGCATGAAAATTTTTGTTCGCTAAAAGTGGAAGACAGTTTTGAAGGCATCATAGTGAAACCATTGGTATTGTGGGCTTTGAAAGTAAGAAGAGCCTGTATTTTACTCTAAAAGCAATGGCTGAGTTGGCCTAAAACAAATGCAGAAAGAAAGATTTAAATTGCTAAATAGATTTCAAAAATTAAGTGTTGGAAATGGACCTGTTTAATTTTGTATTCCCCCTCTAAATTCTACAAAGTAGATAAGCTTTAAACTAACAAAAAAGGGTCACTTTACTATTGCTTACTAACCAGTAAACTGAGTTTTCTTTAACAAGTTTATTCAGATGGGGCAGCACTTATTTACACTTCCGTAAAGGAGAACAAAAACATTGATTTAGTGTATAAATACATAGTCCAGAAGTTGTATGGATTTCCTTTCAATGTTCCAGCTGTTGTTGTGGAAAAAGATGCAGTATTTATGTAAGTTACCCGCATTATTATGTGTATATGGCTAAAAGTGTATTTGTGCAAGACTGTAAAACAGCCTTTAGAGCCATTTTTGTTTATGCTTTTTGATGTTCCATTTAACATGCTTATAAGTCAGAGTTTGGTGAGTGGAAAGACCCCTAGTGGACTGAGATTACAAATACTGGCTGCCCCAAAGAGAAACATTAAACCCAGAGGTTTTGCTGTTCTCTGCTCTGGTGAACCAATCTCTAACCAGTTGTACCAGTCACAAACCAGTTTGCACAGCAGAACGGGAGCTATGACAACTTTCCTGGCTTTCAGTTCTGTGCACTTCAGGATTGCACACAAGAATAAGCTGAAGTACCAATAGAATTTAAAGCCAAATAATCTTTATCTAGTCCTGCAGGTTGGGATAATGACAAGAAGATAGGAATACTGCACGAGAACTTTCAAACACTAAAAGCAGAAGACAGTTTTGAAGATATTATAACAAAACCTCCAGTCAGAAAGGTAAATTGAGATGTTTTGGCATTCAACTTCTTACCTGTTTATTTACCTGTCAGTTTTTTGACTGTTTCTCTTTCTTTGAGACTTTGCTTCCAGCTTATAATAAGAGTGTGATGAACAGTGTGGGCTTTCCTTGAAAAATATGTGTCATTTAACTACTGGTCAGGTTGCATTAGTATTTTTTAAGAACAGTCCATTATGCTCCAAGTTGCTCATAACTTCATGATGCTTTCTGTTTCTATTGGAGTATTTAAAATAAGAAAGCTGGAGACAGTGTAAAATCAATAATAATCATGTCGAAATGGGTTCTATGTAGATCCAGTGTATTTTTCTCTCTCATGCTATATAACAAAAGGCTTTGACACAACTACCTGAAAACACTTGTGGGACTGCTGAACAAAATGCCAGCAGCCGTGCATACAGAGGTTATTGAAGGCAAATATTTCTATGGCTTCTTCTAACAAAGCTAAGGATTTGGGACTGATCATACTTCCAAGTGGGAATTATTTTAGCTGTGAAAAATACTACTGTGTCCTTTCTGCAGTCTTTAGGTAAAAAAATCAAGATGTATATGTTAAATCATAAGTCCAAGGAAAATACAACTGACAGGTTTTTTTGCGTGCTTATAAACTTCAGGCCTGGTTTATAAACTTTGATATGGATATTTGCCATGCTTGTTTTGGTAAAGTTTTTGTGGTGAGCTCATTTGGAGGGAAAGTGCTTGTGATTTGATGCATAGACCTGTAATCTAAGATGTGTCTGTCCAGTTCACACACAAGTCTGATGCAATGCAGGTGCAAACTTTCTTTTGCCATAGTTACCTATAAAATAATACCAAGACTGGGCCTCTAAGTTGAGAGACACAAGCGTGCTGAGTGTGTATGCATCTGTGAACACTTCTTGCAGATCCTGCAATTTATTTCACTTCTAAGTAATTTAGCTTAAGTGGAATCAAGAGGCAGCAGTCTTAAAATATATAGAATGTGGTCTGCCATTAACATAGTACTTTACGCATTTACTTCATTGTTGAATGCCTTGGTAATAGTGTAAAAGGAAATACATTTCTTAGTCAAAATCGTGTTCATGTTTTTGTCTTGCAGTTTGTTCATGAAAAAGAAATTGTAGCAGAAGATGACCAAGTATTTCTTATGAAGCAGCAGGTAATTTTCTGTCTGTAAAACAAGCAGCCAGTGTTTCATTTAACAGTCAATACAATTTGGGGTTTGTATTCTTAGTTACTGTAATATATAACAGTTTGCTTGTTTGTTTTTGTTTTTTTGCAGTCACAGTTGGCAAAACAACTACCTACTGCTGCAGGAAGGCCAGTGGTTAGTAATAAAAATTTTAAATATCCTCACATGAAAATTACTTTTACATATTTAGAGGGTTGCTTGTTTTAATTGTACCATCAAATATTTTTTGGTCTAATTTTTTAAAAAACTATATAGTGTTTAAAGTCTACATCATATACTGCTGTGAAATTATGACACTTTTTCACAGCAGGTCATGACAAATTGTACTGACAGCAAGGGCTAAATGCCATGGCTTTATTTTTCCTATGTTAGAATGCACTTAAACAGTTAGTTGACTCCCCTTTCTGTCCCAAGCACGTGCCAGGGAGCAAACTATTTTGACTGAATTGACTTGGTGAGTTTTATATCCTAAATTTGGCACTATCCCTCTAGGAATATTAAGACTCGGGCATAAAGTTAAGGTCAAATGAAAACTATGACATCATCTACATTTAAAATACAAATAAAATAACTAAAAGGTAACACAAGTTTAATGGGGAGCAGGTGATCTTGTAAAGGTAGTTTTACCTTTTTAGATGAACTGCTGTTCTGCAGAAACATG
The DNA here is from genome assembly GCF_000695765.1 of Mesitornis unicolor. Lineage (NCBI taxonomy): Eukaryota > Metazoa > Chordata > Aves > Mesitornithiformes > Mesitornithidae > Mesitornis > Mesitornis unicolor. The sequence continues at coordinate 22,132 of NW_010191979.1, forward strand.
ACTTGTTATCCTTAAAGCAATGAATAATGTGTTCCTGGGCTGTATTTAGTCCTTTCCACAGTATTGGTGGCATGTGGTGTCTTTCCAAGAAAGTTGGTGTATTTCCTCTTTGATCTGATCAGTGCAGTTTTCATTACAGCCAGAGGCACTACTGAGTAACAGATGGATTTTCAAGTTTCTCATTGATATGAAATGAAAAGCATCACTACTGCTTTAGTTGCACTAAAGTTAGTATTTGTAAGAATGTTATGCAAGAGTAAAAAAACCTTGTACACAGTTATCAAAACCTAATCCTGTGTCATTTCAGTTGCATAAGATACTTCATTATTAAAAAAAATTAGGAGGTGTGAGAACAAAATGCTTCACTTCACATACGCTTATACTTCATGATTGAATTCTGTAGAAGATAGACTAGTTCAGCTTTGGATTTTTTAATTTGTGTTTTTTTTTTTTAACAGGACGCCTCTCCAAGAGTTCCTGGAGGATCTCCTAGGACACCAAATAGATCCGTAACATCAAATGTTGCCAGTGTTACACCTATCCCTACAGGGTCAAAAAAAATTGATCCCAATATGAAAGGTACCTTTTCTTATGAAGGCACAAATACAGTTGGGAAAGTAAAATTGCTGCTTTGCCTGCTTTCTTTAATATACTTATTTAGGCTAAGTTATGCACAAAATCAGTATTTACTTTAAAAATCTGTTTGTCTTGAATGTGTGTGGTGTTTTTTTTCCCCTCCCTCCCCATGTAGCTGGAGCTACTAGTGAAGGAGTCCTGGCTAATTTCTTCAATAGTCTCCTGAGCAAGAAAACTGGTTCCCCTGGCGGTCCTGGTGGTGTTGGTGGCAGTCCAGGAGGAGGTGGCACTGGGGGTGCTGGCAGCAACTTACCACCATCAGCAAAAAAGTCAGGTATGATCAATGATAAAAGATCATCTCAGTCTAAATTGTGAGTGGGAGGTCTTTCCTATTAATGTTGTTTATGAGAAGAATGAACACTACTGTATTTTAACGGGATGTTTGATGGGATATGGGATTTGCTTTTGTTTTCATAGCAGGTGAGTAGTACCTTTCTGTGGCTCTCAAAGGGTCAAAGAAAAACTTTTCATGTAACTGTGGAAGCATGAATTGTGTCCACATGACTTCTTCCTTTTTCCGTTGTTCCCACCATCCCAATAAATGGCTTATGCTATAAGCCGTGTTTAATATTATTCAGATATATTGGGACTTAATTTCAGGTTGATATTTTTGGTTTGTTTGTTAACAGTACTGTCAGGGTTTCTCTTCTGCTAGCGATATAGATCTAATGTTTTGAAGGTTTTTGTTGATTGAGTTTGGTGACAGCTTATAAACCTGTATTTTGTTTCGATAGCCTTTTTTTATATGATGTGATTAATAATCAGTATTCATCTAAAAATGTCTTATAGTAACTGCCCTAAAACTACATGCAAGACTACTCTAGTGCTTCTTGCTATTCCAGACTGAAATGTTTGTGTTACTTAAGAACATACCTATACAGGCATATTCCCTCCACACATCTCCAGAGGCTGGTAATGCTGCAGTTAGGTGAGGATGCTGGTGTTTCACTGGTACTTGACATTAGTGTTTACATTTATATAGTAAGAGAAAAAGAGAAAAAACTCCTCCCTTCCCACTACCACCTTGTGTAGGCTGACCCTGATTTTTTTTTTTAGATATGTGCACTTCCTTTTTCTAAATGCAAAGCTCAGTTGGCTGAGCAGAGTTCATGGGTACTTCCTAATCCGCTGCAGGCAGTGTCAGTGGTGCTCATTTGAAGAGCATATGGAGATTGCTCAGATAAATGCAATATAAGATGCAGAGTGCACCCACTGAAAAACCCTGTGGGGAGTGGCCAGCAGTGGATTTGGGTGATGCCAGGCAGATAGAGGCAGTGCTCCAGACAAGTGTTGTGTCTGAGGCCGTGGCAGAAACTTCAAGAACAGAATTAAACTACTAAGGAGAAAAAATGTTCCCCAAAATTTCCTACTATGCAACAAATGCAGGGTTGGGGTGTAGCCAGTTTAATGTGGTAAAGGAGTAGGTTTTCAAGGAATTGCCATAAATAAAAATGTTTGGCTTAGATGTGGCCTCTTCACCTTCCTTAGTATTTCCTGTCCTGTGTTTAGTTTTATCTACAAAACTCACTTTTCAAATCTGACAGTTGGCTGTTAAGATGGCAGTTTGGGACTTGAGAATTACTTTTTCCTCTCAGCAGCTATGAGAAATTCCTCTGCTTATTAGTTGCAATAGTAGCTGCTTGGATTCAGATACCGTAGTAGCTTGCTTTAAATGATTCGAGGAGCAGCACAGTACATCTGGCAAAAATTAGCTTTGTGGGTAGTTCCTTTTAATTTGCATCTTCAAGAAGGATGCTGGGACATGGCTAAAAGAACACGAGTGTCAGAATTTTCCTTTACAGCCTGAGATACTGTGCGCACTCACGGTGTTACTCTGATGACCTCTTCCCATATCGTCTTCTCCATTCTTGTGCTAGAACATGGCACGACAGAAACCTGGACAGGGGAGTAAAAGTGAAGAGCAAAATGGTGGGGAAAAAAGAGTGTGTTTTAGGCTTGGATCAGGTCTAAGTGTGACTGTGCAAACATCTGTGCTGTTCCAAGTCAGGGAGGAGGTAAGCACGTGAGCAGAGGAAGGGATTTGCCATCTGCAGGTCTGCGCGCACCCATGAGCAGCAGTGCCAGGTTTAGCTACCAAGTATGAGGAACTGACTTCGCTGGTCTGTGGTGAGAGCCCTGATATACATGCAGAATTATTTAAAATACATGGTAGTCTTAATAGACTTTTCTGTGCCTTATACTTTACAGTAACTCCTCATACACTGACGAGGAGTACAAAATTATGGAAATTTCTTTGAGAAATCAGAAATACAGAAGGTTGAGACTTCTACTGTTTCCTTTCTGTTTCTTTCGGCTTACACCTTTACTCTGCACCCAAAGTGTGCAGTAACAATTTTTCGGATTTGTCTGATGCAAAAAAAGAGTTAATTCTTGTTTTCTTTTTTGTTCAGTTTGACAGGTGCTTGAGAATTAATGCTACAATAGGCTTTCCTAAAACAGTTTCTTAAACATGACTGAATGCTATACATTTATTTTGTAGGTCAGAAGCCAGTTTTAACAGATGTTCAGGCAGAATTGGACAGAATTTCACGAAAACCTGAAATGGTCTCTCCTACAACACCTACATCTCCCACAGAAGGTGAAGCATCTTGAAGACACCAAATAAAACCAATTGTTCAGTTTTCTGGGATAATTCAAACTTGCCTCTGCCTCTTCCTTCAGTGACTGGAACTAAAGACCTGAAATACCTTTTAGAACACAAACAGTTGATGTGTCTTTATTTCACATGTGTTGCCCAACTTGACAAAAGGGAGCTGTACAGATGGAGAATGGTTATCACATCATGTAGGAGTACTGTTCACAGTGCAAGAATAGTCAAAATAAGTCTTTTTTCTGGGTTTTGTTGAAAAGTCAGTGTAATTCTGTAAAATTGCAAGTATGTCCACTTCAGTGATAGGGGTTGCTTAGAGCAGGAAAACTGATACACACCACAAGCACTTAATTTATATTGATTTCCCAACCTGTTAGGCAAGTTTAATAGCATCTTAAATAGATTAACCTCTACAGGAGAGAACAGCTACTGGTTTTTGGAAGAGGAAATTAATTGCACAAAACTAAACAACAACAAATTCCAGTTACACTTGAACACTTCATTTGGAGTATGGTAAAAAAAAAAATCTGGTTTATCTCCTCTGAGATTTACACTGCATTCAAACCCATGCAAAAATTCATTCCAGATATAAGACTAAACTAGTGGCCAGGTTTTTTGGTTTTGTTTTGGTTTTTTTTCTTCTTTGGTTAATTTCAGACACTGAATAAAAGATGTATAAAGATAAAGCAGAGGTTAAATGTACAGACTATCAGTATCCAGATTTGTCTATATATATATGGCTCGGCCTTAATGTCCCCCACTATGTTTCCTACATTAGTTATGGTTTAAAATTGGTCATCAAAACTGTAATCAGTTAATAAAGTATTCTCTGCATTCAAATTTAAATAACTTTCATTGAAGCCATGGTGTTCTTGTTTGCTCACAGTTAAATCTAAGGTTATGGTGTAAAGCATCTTAAAACGTGCTTTTTATATTTATACCTCTAGGCGAATAATATTGCTGGTAGATATTGAAACTTCCTTAGACCATTGTTTCTGGAAGGAAGTGGATAAGTCTGCAGTGTTTGTTCCTAGGAGTAAAACCAGCTTATGCGACTTGGGTGGTTTCTGCTGATCCTGCTGACGACTCCACTGTATTTTCGAAGAAGTAGCTGACAGGTTGGGATTTTACTTAGGTTTTCAGTACACAAATGTTGAGCGTCGCTTTATTCTTTTGTTCCAAGTTTGTGGTTGCCATCTACTGCTAGCCACAGAATAGTAAGTGTAAAAAGGATATCCTGGTCAAATGATTGCCAGGAGACTTCTTTTAATGAGTTCAGGTTTTTCTGTTTTTTAATTTCTCTGACTATTTAGAAGACTTCTGAAACACCAAAGAAGAGGGGGTAAATCCTCTTTCTTGTGAACAGGGTGGTACTCTCTCCTCTAGTTCCTGAATTCCATACTGGTTCAAGTCAATTACCTTTAAGTATTTTCAAAAGACTTAAATTTACTTAACAACAACATCTATGTTGTTGCATGTTGAACCCCCTAGAGTTAACTTGTTAAAATTGACTTGGAATATTGAATTGTGGACTGGCAAGTTTCAGCAGAGTTTCTTAACTACGGATCAGCTGTACAAACTGGAGTCCTTAAAACTTTGCTTCTGGCAGTGATTCAGTAAAGGTGGCACATGGAGAAATGCATGACCTGCTGATGAGAAACTGTACAGAATAAATTACGTCTTGAAGAAAAAACAAATTAAGCTTCCAATGATGGATGCATGGCATGCATCAGTATCAGAACAGTTCTCTGAATGCTGTATGTAAACTTCTTGAAAACAGAAGTTGAAATGTCCTTGAGAGAACGGGTCCTGCTCGGATCAGCACCACTGTACTTCCTCATACAGCTGCTGTCGTAGGTGTTGGTAGGGTGAAATTCTGGATTTTAGGGCAACATCTTAAACTAGATGGTACTGTCTGGGTTTTTTGAAAGAAAACTTCAGTTCTTGTAATTTTCAGTTCATTTGAGCAGCTCTCAAAGCGCAGTACCCTTTTCAAAGCTGGAAAACTAGACGTGTAATATATTAAGAGCTTTTGCACTGTCTCCCCTTTTTTTTTTTCTGGAGGCTGGGACAGGGGAAAACCTTTATAATGAGTCATTATAATTTAACTTCTTAAAAAAAAAAAAAAAGTTGGCAAAATGTCACTTCTGCATATTTCAAGCTTCTAAATGTATTTGTTCCCTAAATCCTGATAGCTCTTTGGTTTTCTTTTGGGGGATTTTTTTAAATTGGTATTTACAAATTATTGTTTACAAAATGGCTACATAAGAATTTAGTCTCTCATATGCCTTTTCATTCTGTAAGACTAAAGTAGCCTGCTTCCTTCTAAAGTTCAAATTCCCTTAAAGCTGCTGTCACTATCTATACCCTGCTCCTGCTGTTTGGAGGTGGGAGGAAGAGTTTAAGGTCTCCTTACCTCAAAAAGAAAACATCTGAGAACTTGTTTCTGTGTAACCTAATGGCTCTGGATTCTTGTTCCCCTCTGGTGAGACTAAGACCGCTGGGCTGGTGGCTTTGTCCTCTCCTGAGTTGCAATTCCCCTGACTCCTGCTTTGATGAGAGCAGACAATGAAGGTGAGGTTTAGCAGAACTATCGTGCAAAATGAGTCTCTGTGACAGAAGGCCCTCTTCACAAAATAGAGCGCCAGTGAATCCTCCTTCTTCCTCCTTTACCATCAAGTGTGGCACCAAAAATAAGAAATTGAGTAATCTGAAGGTAATTTGGCAATGATACTTCTGCATAATCCTTTATTGTGCTTTCATGCCCTAAGCTGTAGATGAGTTCGGTTTTTGATGACCCCAATTTTAAAAAGAGTAGCAGCACAAGTAACTTAATTTTGCTTCTAATCGCTCTTGTGGTGCCTTTAATACTTTGGTGTCATTTGGTACAAAGTTTCACTCCAGTACGCAAGATGCAGAAAGCAAAGAGGTAATACAAGAACTACAGGGGGTGTTTTTTATAAAGAACAAATAATACTTTTAAAATGCAGTATGAATATTGCAAAAACACTACAAAAATAAATACCCTAAGTAAGTTCCTTTGGGCTTTCAGGGCTACTTCTGCGTAGACAAGGAGCTGATCAGCTTCAAACTATTCTGGGGGAATTTCACCAATCTCCTCTTCCTCCTCCTCTCTACCATGTTCCTGCATCAGTTCTTTGAGTATACTGGTTGCAATAAAGCTGTTCTGCAGATTTTAATCTTGACAATTTTGAGTAAATGGCCCCTTTATTTCCAAACAGTTCATCTTTTTCAGCTGAAAATAGCAGTCTCTGAAATGTACATGTGATTTTTAGCTACCATACTATCCTAACCTTAAATTTTTAGTGATACATCTGAAATGCAAGTACCAGCCTGTTGGGCTGCAGTCTTTTCCTGGGGAGGAATCCAATATCTATTGGATACCTCAAAGCTTTATGCTTTTATGTGCCATACAGAAAACCGACAGGAGTTGCCCTAACCCTACATTTAGGAAATTTGGAGAGTGAGGGGGTTTTTTTCTCTTGTGCCATAAGGGATACTCAGAAATAGCTGTTAAAAATGCTAATTATTCTTCTTCAGCAGTTTAGAAATCACACATTCTAGCATGGTGATCGGGGTTTGAGAAGTTCAGTTGCAATACTGAGCCCAAAAATAGAGCCTCGAGAGCTGAAGAAGCTTCAGCAGATGCAACATGTTCAAGTCTTTCCTGAGCTCTTTGTGGCAGTACTTGCATTTGTGAACATGGGAAAAGGAGAACGTTCATTAGGGACAAGTCAGATCAGCGGAGCCTCGCTGCTAATTCTGAGTGTGGGAGACTTGGGCTTTAGCGCCATACTGTAACAGCACAACGCCACTGGGGTGTCACTTTGTGGAAGCGGTGACAGCCCTGCCTTGTATCCACCTTATTCCAGTGGCTGGCACTTACTCAACTGCTTCAAGGAGCTCCAGTCACACTTCTTTGTAAATTATTTCCACATCAGTGGCAAGGGGTGGTAACTGTCACACAGCTGTACTGTGTACACTGTAATCTGCCCTAATGAGGTGGCTCTCTAAACTTAATTGGTATTGGATTTTGGTCACTACGGTAGGTATCTTTGGAGAAGATGTAATGAGGGAGAAAACTAGGTCACCCATCACTAATCTGCTTCCACCCATCTCCCACACTGCCTGGCTGACTGGAGATGTTACCACAGCACAGGATCTAACTCCAAGACTGCTTCTCTGCCACCGTGTCCTGCCTTTAGCTCTGGTTCTGCCATTCCAGCAGAGGCTGTAGGGAGGGTAAGAAAGACTTCTTCTTCTGGAAAACTCTCAGGTGAAGCACATAAACAGGAGGAAATTAATAGACATACATCTGGAATGGGATTTCCATTACATCACAGCCACTTAATTACAGTTATTTGCATTAAACTGGCTTGTTATTTATCATAACTGTTGTTTTGATTTGCATTCCCTCTTTAAAGATACTGTACTTGAAAGAAAGTTCTGATGAAAAGGGTAAAGAACACCTGCTCTTTGTGTGAACAGCAGCATTTGTATATTTTAACATAATGCTTCAAGTGTTTTTAAGCTACCAGGTCCTATGCTGTTGTCCAGTTTTCATGTCTTCGTTGTCACATAATCTTATAGTTCCTGTAGCTTTGCTCCTGTTTTGTTTTCCATACACTTCCTTACAAACAAATTAATAAAGTGGCCTAAATAAATTAGACTTTAAATGGCAAGCTAGCCTTTATCATTCATGCATCATTGATATGTATTTCCTGGAGAAGGCCTGAACAGGAAAAACAACTCTTCAAGACAGCAGTAACTAGGAAATGGTTGCCATCTATTTTATCTTTTGTAGGCTTGTCTTGTGTTTCTGTGACTCCTTGAAAAGCTGTCTCTCCTCAAGACAGTTGTCTTCATTACTAGCATTTGTGTTCATAATCTAGCGATGCAGCATTAAGACATTGTTAAGGATTCAAAAGGGGACAACTACAAAACAGCTTTAGATGCTACTGAACACCAAAGGAGGACTGACAGTTGCTTCTGTCTCCATTAAGTCCTGTCTCCTTCAGACTACAACACAACTCAGTCACACACTTTGTGGCTTCGGAGTTTTTCAGACAGTTTTGAGGTATTAGTGAGGAAGAAAACAAAACAAAAGGGAATTTCCTTCAGAAGAGAGATGCCAGCCTCTGTTATGTAATCTTATTTATAATGTCCTAATGTAAAAAAATGGTGATAAAGGCACTAGTGACTCCTAAGTGGTAACAGTAAATGTTATTGACTACACCTCCCTGCTCACTCCTGCAGTCTGGGATGCTGCCAGCAGAGCTACGTTAGACTCATCCAAACCCCAGGCAGAAGGTAAGGCACGCCCATGGCCATACCCTACTTATTTTAGCGGAAACTCCCATGCCCTGGGAATTACAGGACTTGCCCGTTTGCCTCTCAAGCCAATTCCTGCAGCCAAACATTGCTTATGGCATGGACAAGTCTGTACCATCCTGCCTTGGGTCCCAGTCAATGTTTCCCTACCTTGTGCTGTCTTACTGGCAGACATCATCTTTATGGCCTGCTGGTATGCATTCAGCATGGGCCGTGGCCCAGCTGCTTTTATCTGGCCCATACCACCCTACCTGTCCAGTTAACTAACAGTGGCCATTGGCAGGGTTAAAAATGGCACCTACCTCATGGGTCACTGTAGCACACATCCTTTCACTTCTCTGTGTGCTTCAGAAAGAGAGGCGGTGTCTGAGCAGCCTGCTCTGCTCCCTAAGGACATATAAAGCTAAGGTTAAGAAAGCAAATTGCCGTATTTTCTATCAGTAGATGGTAGTTGACTGAATTTAAGTGAAGAAAATCTGAATTTGACTATGAAGGGCCACAGTTCTGCGGTTAATACATTAATAATATAAAAGTGAATGTAACACACATACGATGTTTACATACAATGGGTTCGATCTACTCCTATGTTGCATCAAAAACTGAAGCTTCTTTTGAAAGTTGATCTGGGCAAAGACACGGCAGTATATTAGTAGAGACACGGGGACACCAGTGTTGTGTCTCATTGACAACACGGAATGTAAGCAGGGAAAGATCTGGCTTGCAAAAAATCCTTCTGATCCCGTAATCTCGTGTGACAGAAGGAAGGTAAATAACTTTGTAGACTCTTTTTAGTAAGCACCCCTCACAAACCTGAAAACAGCTCCAGACCTAAGGAGATCCCAGCGCGATTGCGCCCTCGCACAGACCGCGCGATCCCCAGTCCCGCTGCCTGCCGTCCGGCTCTCGCCGCCGGGGGGAGTGATGGCGCTGGCTGCAGGAAGCGCCTTCGTACCGCCGGGTCCTTCCCCTGCCCTGCCCTTGCCCTTGCCGCCGCCTTCCCC
>NW_010191980.1:0-4286 GCF_000695765.1 Mesitornis unicolor
GCTCTTCATAGAAAAGATAAGACCCAGCAACAGCCTTCAGTCCTAGCATCTTTGGTGTGGGAGAAGAGCTTGACCGTTTCCATTTGAGAGACAGCTCCTACCAGCAGCCACCAAAATTGGAAGCGAGGATAGACGAGCTAGCAAAGCATGGAACAGCAGAACCCATGGCTTTGTTTGTCTACAGAAGCACTTGGCAGGGGAGGAGAAATCCAGCAACAGCTTTCAGTCGTAGCCCCTTTCTGATGTGAGTTGGAATCAAATGTTTGCTGTACCTAAATCAGGCTGTTGGCAGCTCCAGAGAATGCCTGGTGGCAAACGTTGGCTTCCCAGGGAAGCAAAGAAGCACGGAACTGCAGGCTTTGTGGGGCTACAGAAACACTTAATAGGAAAGAGATTTTGCAATATATAATGTCAATTTAGGAGTTTGAAGGCATAAGTGCTGATTTTTGTGTTTTTCTTCTTAATTTTTACTTTTTCAGCATTTAAACCTATATTTCTTGCTTTTCCATCCTTTTTTGGATATTTAAGTTTCTTGATATATCTGCTGCTTGTCGTCATTTGGCGCCGTAGAAAAGAAAATTTTTAAGCTTTTTTTGGCTTATCTAGTTAAATTCGAGCTTTTGCTACACATATTGGGCATTCAACTGGTTGTAAGCATAAGTGCTGAGCTTTGTGTTTTTCATCATTTTTTGAAGTTTTTCAGGTTTTTAGGCGTTTTTGTCTATTATTTTTGCTTTTCCATCATTTTGTGGCAAGTTAAGAGTTTCCTCACATATCTTCTGATTTTCGATTATAATCACCCTATAAAATGAACTTTTTCACGTTTTTTGCCTTTTCTGGCTGATATTGGCGATTTTGCTACATATACTGGCAATTTAGGAGTTTGTAGGCACAAGTGCTGAGTTTCGTGTTTTTCTCCTTTTTTGAACTTTTTCAGCTTTTTTAGGTGTTTCTGCCTATTATTCTAGCTTTTTCATCTTTTTTGGGGCAATTTAAGAGTATCTTGACATATCTGCTGCTTTTCTATTTAGGAAATTGAGAAAGGAACTTTTTTCACTTTTTTGGCTTTTCTGTCTTATATTGGGGTTTTTGCTACCTATATTGGCAATTTAGGGGTTTGTAGGCATAAGTGCTGAGTTTCGTGTTTTTCACCTGTTTTTGAGCTTTTTCAGCTTTTTAGGCTTTTCTGCCTATTATTCTGGCTTTTACAGCATTTTGTGGCAATTTAAGAGTTTCTTAACATTTATTCTGATTTTTGACTAGATCACCTTAAAGAAGGAACTTTTTCAGCATTTCAGTTTATCTGGCTGATATTGGGGCTTTTGCTGCATATTGTGGGAGTTTGTTTCTAGACATAAGTTCATTTTTTTTCTCCTCTTTTTGAACTATTTCAGCTTTTTAGGCGATTGTTGGCGTTATTCTATCTTTTCCAGCATTTTGGGGGAAATTTAAGAGTTTCTTGGCGTGTCTGCTATTTTTTGAATTTAGCACATTGTAGAAGAAACCTTTTAAGCTTTTTTGGCTTTTCTGACTTATACTGGATTTTTCGCTACATATACTGGCAATTTAGGAGTTTGTAGGCAGAAGTGCTGAGTTTTGTGTTTTTCTCCAGATTTTGAACTTCTTCAGCTTTCTTCCGTGTTTTGCCTATTATTCTTGCTTTTTCAACATTTTATGGCAATTTAAGAGTTTGTTGACATATCTGCTGCCTTTCTACTTTAGCAAATTAAGAAAGTAACTTTTTCACCTTTTTTGGCTTTCCTGGCTTATAATGGAGTTTTTGCTACTTATATTGGCAATTTATGAGTTTGTAGGCATAAATTCTTAGTTCTGCTTTTTTCTTCCTTTTTTTGAACTTTTTCAGCTCTACTGATGTTTGTTGTGGTTATTCTTTCTTTTCCATCACTTTTGGGGCAATTTAAGAGTTTCTTGACATGTCTGGTATTTTTGAATTTAGCACATTGTAAAGGAAACCTTTTAAGGTTTTTTGACTTTTCTGTCTTATATTGAAGTTTTTGCTACATATACTGGCAATTTAGGAGTTTGTAGGCAGAAGTGCTGAGTTTCATGTTTTTCTCCTGATTTTGAACTTTTTCAGCTTTTTTACGTGTTTCTGCCTATTATTCTTGCTTTTCCAGCATTCTGTGGCAATTTAAGAGTTTGTTGACATGTCTGCTGCCTTTCTACTTTAGCAAATTGAAAAAAGAACTTTTTCACCTTTTTTGGCTTTTCTGGCTTATGTTGGTTTTTTGATACCTATATTGGACATATAAGTGTTTGGAGGCATAAATGCTGAGTTTTGTGTTTTTCTCCTTTTTTCAACTTTTTCAGCTTTTTAGGCTTTTCTGTCTATTATTTTTGCTTTTCCATCTTTTTGTGTCAATTTAAGAGTTTCTTGACATAACTGCTGATTGTCGACTTCAGTACCTTAAAAAAGGAACTTTTAAAACTTTTTTGACTTTCCTGGCTTATAATGGAGTTTTTGCTACCTATATTGGCAATTTAGGTGTTTGTAGCCATAAGTGCTGAGTTTCGTGGTTTTCATCTTTTTTTTTAACTTTTTCAGTTTTTCAGGCGTATCTGTCTATTATTTTTGCTTTTCCATCATTTTGTGGCAAGTTAAGAGTTTCCTGACATATCTTCTGATTTTCCGCTAAGTCACGTTGAAAATGAACTTTTTCCACCTGTTTTGGCTTTTCTGGCTGATATTGGCAATTTTACTACCTATATGAGCAATTTTGTCGTTTCTAGGCATAAGTGCTGAGTTTTGTGTTTTTCTCCTGATTCTGAACTTTTTCAGATCTTTTAGGCGTTTCTGCCTATTATTCTTGCTTTTCCATAATTTTGTGGCAATTTAAGAGTTTCTTGACATATCTGTGGCTTTTCTACTGTAGCAAATTAAAAAGGAATTTTTTCACCTTTTTTGGCTTTTCTGGCTGATGTTGGCAATTTTGCTACATAAACTTGCAAGTTAGGAGTTTCTAGGCATAAGCGCTGAATTTTAGTTTTCCTTCATTTTTTGAATTTTAGGACTTTTTCAGCTTTTTAGGCGTTTCTGATTATTATTCTTTCTTTTCCATCCCTTCTCGTATATTTGTTTCTTGACATAACTGCTGTTATGTGAAAAAGGACCTTTTCCACCTTTTTTGGCTTTCCTGCCTTATAATACAGTTTTTGCTAACTATATTGGCAATTTAGGAGTTTTTAGGCACAAGTGCTGAGTTTTCTGTTTTTCTCGTGATTATGAACTTTTTCAGCTTTGTCATTTCAGCCTGTAATTCTTGCTTTTCCATCATTTTTGGGGCAATTTAAGAGTTTGTTGACATAGCTGCTGCTTTTCGGCTTTAGCAAATTAAAAAGGAACTCTTTCAGCATTTCGGCGTTTCTGGCTGATATTGGGTTTTTTGCTGCCTATATTGGGAATATAGGTGTTTGTAGGCATAAATGCTGACTTTAGTGTTCTTCTCCTTTTTTGAACTTTTTCAGCTTTTAAGGCATTTCTGTCTATTATTTTTCCTTTTCCAAAATTTTGTGGCAATTTAAGAGTTTCTTGACATATCTGCTGCTTGTCGACTTCAGTGCCTTAAAAAATGAGCTTTATTGACTTTCCTGGCTTATAATAGAATTTTTGCTACCTATATTGGCCATTTAAAAGTTTTTAGGCATAAGTGTTCAGTTTTGTGGTTTTCTCCTTATTATGAACTTCTACTGCTTTTTAGGCGTCTCTGCCTATTTTTCTTGCTTTTCAATTTTTTTGGGTTTGTAAGAGTTTTCTGTAGCTGCCCACAACATGGTTTAAAGATGGCAAACATTCGACTCAAACTCACACCAGAAAGGGGCTGGGACTGAAAGTTGTTGCTGGATTTCTCCTTCCCTGGGAAGTGGTTCTGTATGCAAACAAAGCTTTGCTCTGTCCCCTTCCATGTTTCAATAGCTAGTCCATGTTTGCATCTAAATTTTGTGACTGCTGGTAGGAGACGTCTCTCAAATGGACACAGTGTATCACGACTATCACATCAACGATGCTAGGACTGAAGACTGTTGCTGGGTCTTATATTTTCTATTAATTGCCTTTTTAACGTCAGACAGCTTTGAGGACTGCCATTCCCTGCTTCGATAGCTAGTCGATGTTAGACTAGCTACCAGCAGCCATGAAATTTGGAGGCGAACATGGACAAGATAGAGACAAGATAGTGAAACACAAAATGGCAGAGCCCAAGGCTTTGTTTGTCTACAGAAGCACTTGGCAGGCAGAGAGAAATCCAGTAACAGCTTTCAGTCCTAGC
>NW_010191981.1:0-6700 GCF_000695765.1 Mesitornis unicolor
GATTCTGTGTGTGATTCTGTGTGTGATCATCCAGTCCAACCCCCGTGGCGGAGCAGGATCACCTAGACTAGGTCACAAAGAAACGCATCTAGGCGGGTTTTGAATGTCTCCAGAGAAGGAGACTCCACAACCTTTCCGGGCAGCCTGTCTCAGTGCCCCGTAACCCTTACAGTAAAAAAGGTTTTCCTCATGTTCAGATTGAACCTCCTATGCTCCAGCTTGCTCCCATTGCCCCTTGTCCTGTCATTGGCTACCACTGAGAAGAGCCTGGCTCCTTCATCCTGACACTCACCCTTTACAAATTTTTAAACATTAATGAGGTCACACCTCAGTCTCCTCTTCTCCAATCTAAAGAGACCCGGCTCCCTCAGCCGCTCCTCGTAAGGGAGATGCTCCACTCCTTCCATCATCTTTGTGACTCTGTGCTGGACTCTTTCAAGCAATTCCCTGTCCTTCTTGAACTGAGGGGCCCAGGATTGAACACAATATTCCAAATGCGGTCTCACCAGGGCAGAGTATAGAGGAAGGACAACCTCTCTCAACCTACTAACCACATCCCTTCTGATACACCCCAGGATGCCATTGGCCTTCTTGGCCTCAAGGGCACATTGCTGGCTCATAGTCATCCTGCTGTCCACCAACACCCCCACGTCCTTTTCTGTCTGGCAGCTTTCCAGCCACTCGTCCCCAAGCCTGTAATGAGGATGAAAAACCCACTTTCTTCTTTATTCAGGCTGGGAATGTGGAAAAGTTGCAGTGTGCTGAAAGGGCAAAGTGAAGGGAGGAGAGGAGTGTGTGAGATGCTAGTACTAAGGACGTGTGCTTGCCCCACCATTTTGCATCTTAAAAAGTAAATTCAAAAATTCAAACCAGTATTTTTTTTTTAGTACTACGTCTTGGGATTTCAAACAGTGTAAAAGTAATTCTACTACTTGTTTTTCACCTTTCCCTCCGCACCCACCCACTTTTTTATTCTCCAAAGGAAATGCCCATTCCCAATAGAACAAAATTTTGAAATAAGCAAAAATAATAAAAATATCAGAGTCCTTATCAGCTCTGTGAACACTCAGGACTTCCTTGGGTCACCTCCTGAAAGTGGATTTCTTATGTGGGACCTGCAGACACCTTCGGATATCCCAGGATCTTATGTGTTTCTATGTGCACTTGTGACTTCTCATTTGGTTTTTAGGTGTATATCTCCTGGAGAGTGGACATTATTGGAAGTCCACCCTCTTGTATATTTGTGATTTCATTCTGACACCTCATTGTGACAAATATTTGCAGATCCTTTAGATTTCAGCATAATCCTGGAAATGCAATGATGTGAATAGACCCCTCTGCCTTCGTTGCTACAGCTCTCCCTTAGCTTCAGTGTAAAGTCCCTGCTACCTCTTTTCTTTAAAGCTGTTGTTGCTAATGGATGAGGTTTTTTTCATATTTCCTTTTTTTCCTTACATCTCACAATTAAGTCTTTTCAATAAGTTGTTTATGTGTACAGCTGCCTGGAAATACTTTAGAAGGTAGAAAATTGTGAATATGAATAATAAATAATAATGTGATCACAATCCCTGAAGTTTTCCTCTTTGAAGCACATTTCTTATCTTACTACCCTTGAGAATTCACATACCGGTAAATTAAGAATAAACAAGAATCAAGTGCATAAAATACATGTAATATTAATTGTGCTGCATAAATTCAGATGGGGAGCAGGTTTCAAATATAAGTTCAACTTTCCTACTATTGAAATTCAGCTGGTAAATGGATACTGAGTTTTTTTGGTTATCACCTGCATGTGTAATTTCATATTTTCAATTTTCTACTTATAGTACTTAATTACTACCAGAGCATGTACCAGAGCTATTGGCACTTCTTTCCTTCTCTGAACTTTTTATTGACTCTAAAATGTTTATAAAGTCCATATTTTACTTTTACAAATCTTGCTGAAATAAACGACAACTCTGAACTTCTTGGTAGACACATTTTGTCTCCGCTTCTCCTCTCTTTAGACTGCTAAAGGTGATTCTTGAGATCCTAGAACAACCCCAGGAAACTGTCAGTTTTCTTTTCTTATCATGTTTGTACTCCCTCGGGTTTTTGACATGCATTCCTTGTCTTTGTATTGAAGGTTCCTTGGCTTCTCTCACCTATCAGTTTCTCATGTTCCTTTTTAGTACACTGTTTTAGAGTCGTTTTTCTTTTACCCTTCCTTTCTCTTTTTACCTCTACCTACCCACAGCCCTTTTTGCTTCTCAAGCAGTGATTGGATTTAGTCACCATCCTTGTCTTCCTATTTCTCTCTGTTTTTTACTGATACTTTAATGCAATAGACTTGGCGAATGAGGGTTTCCTGTTTGTGTGTTGAGTTTGTTTGTGGTTGTTTTTGTTTCTCTTTCTCATACTGTGTTAGCCTGTGTGCTAACAATGTGAGTATGTTTGAGCTGCTCAGGAAGGGTAAGCGCTCTAATGAATAATAAAAACAAGATGAACAAGAGTTGTTACTAGGAAATAATCTTTAAAATCCTAGTGAACTTTTGGATTTGCTTATCCTGAATAATACAGAAGAGGTGTGTGAAGACAAATGAAATTTTGTTTGTGTGTAATGTTGTCACGGTTTAGGGCTGGGCCATCCACTAAATCCTGGACAGATGCTCTCTATTAACCCCTTTCCACTCCCCAGAAAGGAAGAGACAAAAGAATATGGGATAGAGACTTTACAGGCTGGAAAATAAAACTAGCAGATTTAATAAAATAATACTACTAATACTTATATGTAATAATAATGATAATAATGTATTAATAATGTAAATAGGATAATAATGTAAATAGGAAAATAATTAAATATATACAGATACGTACAAATGTGTCTCTCTCTCTCTATATATATATATATATAAAACCAATATAAAATCATCCTCTCTGCAGAGCAGGGCACTGGAAAAGTTCCAGACCGAACTCAGCAGCAAGTGGGAGCAGGATGCAGGACACACAAATCAGAGGCAGACAAACCAGCAGGGTTCTGCTCAGACCTCAACCACTGCAGGATCGAGACAGACAGAAGGGTCCGAGATGAAAGTGCTCCAAGATAGAAGAAGGGTCGAGACCTTCGTGATCCGTCGGCTTTATACTGAGTATGACGTATGTGGGATGGAATACCTCGTTGATCAGCTTTGGGTCTTCTTCCCCTCCCAATAGGTGCAGACATGGCACCCATGGTGAGACAACAAGGCCTTATGCTTATCAGTTCACACTGTCTGGGAAAAACATCCTGCTAGTTTTCAGCAAGTTCAGCCACTTAAAAGAGACTGAGCTGAAAAGTAAAATCACTAAATAGAAAATTAGTTCTATTTAGCTCAAACCAGGACAAATGTGAAGTACTACAGGTTGGTAGAGATTATTAGACCACTATAAAATAATAATAGAGACAATTAGATCATTATTAAATATTAATTAATGGTTTTTTTTTTAAAATCTTATTTTTGCTTCTGGACCCTTGAGTTTCAATTGCAAACTTAATGCAAGGGTTTTTACTATTAAGTGAAATTTGAAGCTTAATGTTGTTCACCTGATTTATTTTAACTGTGAAGATCCATACTTAGATGCAGTTACAGGTAGACCTGAATGCTAAATTAAGTACAGATTCATAGAATATATAACATAGATATTCATGCATTATGGAAATGCAGATCTAATATGTTTCTGTATCTTCTGCATTCTTTAAAGGTCTTTCTTTCCCTGGCCTGGGCAATGTTCCTACATCAGTCTTATGCCTCATAATTTGAGCTGCTGCTCTCAGTCAGCTAGAACTGAAATTTGTCTGACCTCAAGCGAGTTATACAAGAAGTTATTGCACATAGGAGATGGACAGTTCTGGTGTAATCACTGTTCTGAAGTAGTTATTAAAAGTGTGGAAGACACACAAGAGGCGGAAGATCATCTAAAACAAAACCAGTAAATACAAGGTCATAATTATGATTAAAAACTTTTGCAAGTATTCTTTTTCCAAGTGTGATAGTTCAATGTGCCTGGAGCATGCCTATTCTTACCATTCATAAGGCAAAATATAAAGGTACTTCACATCTATATTAATTTGAATATTATTTCTAAAAAAAACCTCAACACAAAACAAACAAAACCTAAAACCAACAAACATAAAGACTGAAAAGACTGAAGCTCTCAGTTGGTATAAACTGCCTTCCCATCACTGGGATTTGGCAAATAAGCTATTGAATAGAAAGAATCCGGGATAGGGTGCAGTAGACAGTCATCCAGATGCTGTGCTTGCAAGGAGGATGAACTTGTCTTTATTTCTTTGCTCCTGAAAATCTTGTGTTAGAGATCAACATCATTATACAGCAGTCTGTTTTATCAGTAGAAAATTTACAGACATAAAACTCAAAGAGGAGCTTTTTTAACCTGTGGCAAAAATTTTCAAGTGGACTATTGAAATTCTTCTCTCCAGAGACGGTTTCATATATGTATCCCATCTCTCTTCAACTGAGCATTTAAGCAAATGTTTAAATTATAGTGTGTGATTCCATTGATCTCTCATTTGAAAAACTCTGCATATGTGTTAGTTTCATTGAATAATGCAGATTTTATTTGAAAAAAAATTGGTTTAATCTTTCTTTTTTAATATTTATAATCTTATGACCTCTGGCACTGTTTGCAAGTTCTGGCTCTGTAAATACCTGAATACAGCAGAACTCTTGAGTATGGGCTTTATATCAGGATATATCGCATTCACAGGCTTTGACATCCATCTGTCTTTCCTCGCTGATGATTGTTTTCCTTGTCAGGTTTCTCTCCTTTCTGAATATGAAGTCTTTTCATTTGTTGTAACTTGCTTTTCAGCTTTTAACTTTTATTTTTTTTAGGCTATAAAGCATAAATTATGCTTGGTCATACATGAGTATAAAACTGAAGGAGATAGGCATTTTGTAGTTCTTTAATCCCACTTTAGTATTACAAAAAGAACTGACTGACACATGCTGCTTTTTTTCAAACAGTGTAACACTTACCTGTTGTGCTCCAAAACCCTCAAATTCCTTCTTCATGTGAACATTAATTTTAAGGGCAGGAGTGAAGCAGGGAGGAATGGCTATATGGTTAAGGAAATAAGTCTGGACCTGACCCCTTCTCTTCTAGCATTGCTGTCGAGTAAGAGCCAGGGGCTTTCAAGCTCCTCCTGTGTCTGTCACCATTGTGATCTCGGACAAATCCTTTTGCTGCTCTCAACACTTTTCTTGTCTTCCACTCCTTTCTGTTTCCTTTATTTGGATTGTGAATTCTTTGGTGAAGAGATGTCGCATATTTATTTCAGAATTGCATATGCATACAGAGGCAAAGTGTGCCTTGTTGTATCAAAGGTGACTGCTGAGTATACTGTTCTCCTCCATCTATGTAACAAGTAAATACTAACATCTTATTCCTGCCACGACCTGTTGGCACACTCCTTCAGCTGTGCCTGTTTTATTCCCTTTAAAAGCTCCACAGTGTTTCTTTAATATCCAGATTTTAAGAAGTCTCTTCAGCTGATATATTACCTTATTTTATTTTTTGAATGTTCCAGAGCTGTTCTGCCATTAAACAGAGAAGATTCATGAGCTTCTAATGAATTCCAAACACTGAAGAGCCTTGAAAAAAGCTCATATTTTTTATAAAAGAAAGCAAACCAACCCCAAATGCCTTGAGAATCTTATTCTTTTGGAAAACATACTTCTTTCAGAAAATTTTAGTGATATTTAGAATTCAAATATAAAAGCACCAAGGCAGAGAGACCTTTGTGATTGTATCAAAGATGACCTTGAGAGAAAGACTGCTCAGTTTTCAGAAGTTCAGAGGACTCCAGAAAATTGTAGTCTGCTTAAAACCTGTGGTGAAATTCTGGTTCAAGTAAAGTCAAAGGAAATTTTGCAACAAAGATATAACAATTAAAAATCACTGTCATTAGCCAGATGTTTTCCTTGAAGCAGTATTAGAGATACCAACAGAATTTATGGTCTGGTGCATGGGGAAAACATATTTGCCAATTACATGGGCATATTTTCCACTTCTCTCTCTTCATCATACCATTCATGTGTCTATTTCTGCAGAACAGTGTTTTCTTAATGCCTTTATAGAGAAATATGAATTTCTTAAATGAAGAGTTAGGCTATACAGATAAATCTCTTCCTGTTATGTTTTTGGAAGGATCATATTCTCTGTCCTCTGTACCCTGCATGACAAATGTTTCCATAGGTAACGGTGGTCTGGAGACCACTGCTACTTTTGACTTTTCCTCAGCAGATAGCTTATTTTCTTTCCTGCCCTTCTCTCCCCCATTCTAGCCTTTGCTGTAGGGCCTTTGAGATTGGATGGGGTAAAATAAATTGTGAAGTTCTTTGTCATTATTGTAAAATGAAATCTTGGAGAGCTTTATGGGGTCTACCAGCAGCTGTTAATGAGGTTTTATTAACCTCGGACGATATAGCATGAAATATTATGGTATAAATAAATGTGATGCCAGGGCCAAGCTGCCTAATAAATGGCATGATAGAGGGGATCATGTGCCTAGGGGGTTATGACATAGAGCCTTTCCCCTCTAAGTCACAATTTTTAATTCACCGTGAGTTGGCAGTGACTGAAGGCCATTGTTATCTGATGGCTCTTAAATAGGCTATGTGAAATAAATTGGAGGTCTCGGTTCATTTCCTTAGGGAAA
>NW_010191981.1:6731-15336 GCF_000695765.1 Mesitornis unicolor
TCCAGCTGACAGTAGCTGTCGTCTAAGTTCAAGGTGCAGTGCAGGAAGTGCACTTGGAACATATGTGGCCACTGAGTGGCTCTTTCACCTCGTGGGCTCTTGTAGAGGCTCATTCTTTGGATAAGCAAAAAAGCTTTGTTTCAGACCATTACCAATAATATTCTCTAAGGGCTTCTTTCCATACCCTGCTCTGATAAATTAATGCTATATTTAATAGTACTCTTGATACAAATAAATGAGATAACTTATGGAAATAGGTATAGCTATGGGGAATATAATGAAGAATGAGAGCCTTTGCAATTACTAAATTCAGTTATAAGGAAAAATGAGTTATTATGTCTTCCTTGGTACTGAGGAAGAAGACAGGCAGTTTTTAAGTCCATTTCTAACTTTTAAGTGGATTCTGTCTAGTCTAATTAAATGGCATGCTATTAGATTTTAATAACCTGGGAAAATGAAATTACAATTGTATAAACCATTGGCTAATGATTTCTTTAACAACCCCACCCCAAGAGAATTAAATATATAAACCTTTAAGAAAATTAGTTTAAATTAAAAAGTAAGCAAACTGCAAGGTAGACATATGAATGGACTGTCTACTCAAAAAAAATTGAAGTAAAATGAAAATATTAGAAAGAAAAGGCAGTGCCTTCCCCCCCAGACACTTTGATTTCTTCCTTTTCCATCATGCTTAACTTTGTAATCTCATCTTCATTTATTTTGTTTTCAAGCAGACTATTAGCAAATGGAAGAATAAAGAGAAGTGTGCTTGCTAACATCTTCTTCTTTAAGGAAAGTAAATGGGATCAGGTTTAAACATTTTGGTTTGGAAGTTCATTGAGTATGTAGATTTGAAAAATCATTAAATTTGAAATTCTCCCAAATTTACCTTTACAGCCTCCTTTTTGGTGTTGTTTTGTTTTGTGTGTTTTGTTTGGTTTTTTGTTGTTGTTTGTTGTTGTTGCTGTTGTTTTCCCCAGGGAATAAGTATAAATTAGCAGAAATTTGTAGATCACTTGTACTGTACTATTAAAAAAACCATAAGGAAAACAGCAAAAGATGTGCAGAAGCGTTAATGAAATTTATGCACAACACTCTGGGAAGTGGAAATACGAAGAGCCACATAAGGTGCCATGATATCAAGTCTTAGTTTCAGGACTGAAATATAATAGTGTTTTGTGGAATATTAGATATTATCAGTATATGGAAATGTAGAGCAAGAGTATGGCTGGATTTTTCCTGTGCTCTCATTCTTCAGCAAATCTTGAGTTATAAACACAGTAAGCCAAAAAGGTACCAAGTCCTCGTGGGCTTCAGGGCCAGTTAGTAGTCTCTACCATGCAAATGTTGTCAATTAAACTCAAAATAGGACAGAAGACAATTACTAGATAAAAACAATCAACCAACCTCTTCAAATACCTACAAATTCCTCCAAACATCTGGCCTTCCTTGGAGAGGAATGAAACTGTTTGCTTTTATTTATTTATTTATTTATTTCCCCCTGCCTCCTTTAACATCAAGACTATAGACCTGAACAGAAGACCTCAGGTGGGACTTAATTAGAAGAGTTTGGGCTGGGAAATGACAGTCTCAATACTATTATGCTGCTATGTCACAGCCTTTACTTCTGTTTCTGCTGTGTAAATAATTAATATCCTGCACCTAGTCTTAATAGTGGCAGTAACTCTAGCGCAGAGATGTTATTGCTTCGTGGCCCAAGGAGAACGTGCATGCATTTCTGGGCTTAGCATCATCTGTCAGGCAGAATGGCCTTGTCTGTGTGAAGGGATGTTATGCAGTCAGTTAAGGCAGTTGTTTCCAGACATCTTGTGGGAAAGCGATCATTTTTCAGAAATATATTAGATGCATGGGCTTTTTTTTTCAGTGCTCTATTGCTCTTTCTCCCCATGCATTAGCTGGTGTACCATTATGGCATTCTTAGTGTCTGCAGAGGCCATGGGGAATCTCTTATTAAGTCTCATAGGTTACTTTTTCGTCATCTGGGACACAAAAAGCAGAATCTTCCTGATGTGGAGTGGCAGCAGCTGCAGAACACCAGCAAAGCCACAGTAAATGGGAGTGTGGCAAGATCTGGGGTACCAGTAAAAGAACAGTCTCTGGGAGCCACTTCAACCTCCTTGATGTTAAATTATCCATGAGGCTCTGAGCCTCCTTCCTTGATTTGTCACTCACCAGAGAGACAGGGAGGACGTTATCTGTAACCTCCAATTTCCCCCAGTACAGTTGCAATAGTTGACTTGTAATGTTTCTTGCAGCAAGGGGGCGCTGCTTACTGAGCTGGCACAGTTGTGTAACTGTGGTTGGTTGGTTGGGTTTCTTCCAAAGTCTCTGGCTTTGGAAAGCTTTGCAATGACCTGTAAGACCAGGAGCCACTGCTGCAGGTGTAAGGAAGCCTGAGACTAGAAGATTTCATTGGCAGTGGATATGTTTTTGAGGTGACTTAAACTAATTCCTACCATATGAAGTGTGAGTTGTTGTGGCCTGAGGGAGAACAGAAGTTTCTTCAGCTTTAAAGAGTATGATTGTTGTAGAAGGAGCTGGGCTTGGAGGAGTAATGTGTGGGTACTCGGACAGCACGTATCTGCCAACAATGGAGCAACATATGGAATGTGTTTAGATGAGAAATGGAAGAAACTCTCTTCACTTAGCCTGATTTCTATTTGTCCCCCTTCTTTACCACTCCCACTGTCCAAATTCTTACAGAGAGCAGGATTAGCATGTGACAAGGAATTTTTCTGGCCAAAACGAGGTATAGTTGTGTACAACCTCCTTCTTCCCACCTATCCTCACACCTCAGGTGGAAAGGAATGGTGAAAGGAAGATAAATGCACATGCACAAGGTAAAAGCTGTAGCAGTGTTTCTGTCTCACTTTAATAAAGAAAATGTTGCTGGCTCACACTGTTCCATGCAAGTTCATAAATTGTGCATGAAATTGTGCATCTGTATGCAAAGTTGTGACAACATCATGGACATATGGCTGGAATAACTGCCAAGGTACCCTGGTGATGAACACTATGCGTGTGCCTAGACAGAAGCTGATTGAAGTTGATAGGCAAGCTAGGGTATTACTACTCTCTTGACTTCAAACAGGGCAATCTTAAAAGACTTTCCCATGTATTTTTTCTATGCTGTTGCACAAAAAAACCCAAACCAACAAAACAAACTAGTGCTGAAAATATTTAGCACTTTTAGTAGAAATATAATGTCTACATACAAAACCAAAAAAAAGTTCTCATTACTCATGCTAACTAAAACATTTTTTGTCTCTTAGAGATTTCTTTTTCTTTGGCTCTTGAAATACCTGGAAGTAGGTACAGCCTTTGAACTTTCTTATATGGTAAGGCAATGCTTCCTTTTTCTGCTTATTTTTCAGGTGGTTTCTGGTAGAATCACATAAGCATGTGGCCCTTTGCTGATCATCAGAGGAGCATCAAACAATTGCTAGGGCACATATGCTATGCATGATACTATAATGCTTTATTACTGTAAGCTATTGGAAGTCTTATTCAAAACAAGAAGCTTTCTTTTGAAGAAACACGGCACCAACATGTGATGTTGTTGCTCTCAGTCTATTGGAACAGATAAAATCTGAATTTTATTTTTGTGCTGTGGTGTATTCTTCTTCTGCAAAACTAAGGCATGATGAAGAATCCCAAGATGATGTTCTCAAGGCTAATAGTTAAGAACACAAAGCAGTTTCTCCATCTCTCCTTGAACTAGAAGTAAGCTGTGGTTTCTGCAGGTCCTTACCACAATGACTGGTATGCCCAAGTGTGTACAAGCCAAGGAGGTGATACTTCCATCAAGCAACCAAATCTGAAACTGAGATACCCTCATAGATTTTCACTCGTTAGCCTATAAAAGATACTGTTTGGTGGAGGTGAGGGAGTATTTATGTTTCTGTGTCACTGTAAATTCCCTTTGCTGCATACATGTAAGCCACATTAAAAAGTTATCTCCATGTTCTCATATTTAAATGTGTATGTAATATGTTTGCATTGCCAATTCATTTTTAAAATTGCTTGACCTACTCATGTTGATACATATTTATGTTTTATAGTCAGTTTCTTTACATGTTCTGCATCATCTATTCTCTAAATAAATTATTTTAACAGTACTGGGACTAAGTTAACCTGGAAAATTGCTTTTGAGATGAAAGGGGAAAAAATGACTAAATTAGTCTTCTGCGATCTCTGGTCAAAACAGAATCTTGCTGAGTGACTTTAAAGAACAATCGGGCAAGGCAGAGACCTTGACAAATAAGCTTTCAGAGACAGTCCAGCTGTAATGCCTCTTCTACTTCATTAATAATTTTTCTAGGGTATTTATTCATCTGTTTTTCCTGATATGATCACACAATTTATTTCAGCCTCCTGTTAGGCCTGGCTCAAAGCAGATTGTCAGAAAATGGCTAAATTATTAGCTTTCATGTCTGGCAATGTTTGGCTGAAAGTATATGGTCAAACTGCTGTTTTAGTGCTTTAGCACAGGCCAGGAAAGAACAAGGCTTTTTTTTTTTTTTCTCAGCTGAAGCATGGGATTTCAGAGGTCTTGTCAAGACTGCTTACTCTGAATGCTGTTGCAGTCAGGTTTTTATATTAATTATCATCAGTGCCATATCCAAGCACTTGGATGTTAGGATTGCGGCTGTAGTGCTGATCACCTGAAATAGCCTCCACTGCTAAGAAGCCAGTCTTTTTCTTTGGATGAATATATCTGATCCATAAATCACCATGAATTTAGGTAGCAATGACCATAATGGTTGTTTCCAATTCCTATTTATAGTTTACAGTCCTCCTATAGCTTGCATCCTACCTTACATTCCTTGTGTATAGCAAGAAAAGCATATATGCATCAGAATTTGCCGAATCAAATACATCCAGTCTGGTTAATTATATATTAAATGGAATACATGCTGGCTTTTGTAAGCTGGTTTCTCTGCTCCATTTTTATTTAAATCAAGCATCCATTTAGATTAACAAAATTAGCAGGCATACTACATATCCTACAGATGCAAAGTCATTGTGAAACCTTTTTAGATTCCAAGTACATGTAATATTTGTGCACTGCTGTTGTAACATTACTTAGCAGCTGTTGTCTTGGGTGAGGTATTTCACACATGGTTATGATTTAGCATCAGTTCATAGATTTATTGATGGTATGAAGCAATTTTGGCAATACTTAATAATGAATGTGAATATTAACAAGGTGATTCAGTAAAATGTCATAATTAAACAGCGGCTTGATTATAGATTTGAGAATGACAAGATTTAAACTAACGTACTATAAGGTATGCTAAATAAAAAAAAAAATACATGTACTTTCAGAACATACAAACACACCCAGACAGAAATAGTTGGATCCAGACAGATTTAGATATCCACACTCATAAAGGCAAATATGTATATTTAAACACCTAGATAGGTAGAGAGGTGGATGTAAGAGGCTAGTCTATAGTTAAAATTTCCCTCTGCTTCAGTTAGAGCAAATACTCACAATGCACTGCCATTCCTCAACAGGGGATAATTGAGCCTTGAGAAGGACTTAAATTTTTGTAGTATTGTAATTTGTTTAGCTATCCTCCAAACTCTAACATATAAAACAATGTTTAACAACAAACATAGTATAACAGCAGTCAGTAGAATCACAATGGGATGCAACATCAGGTTTAGTGCCCCAGCTAGTGGAGATGATCCCAACAGACCTCCCACCATCAGTGTTCTACATGATCTTTGATTTTTTTTAACACTATTTTAACCTATTTTCAATTTATTTCTTCAATGTCATGATGGCCTGTGATAAGAGTCTTGTCTGGTTTCTTGTGCTTGTTGTAGGAGGTTAATTAAGTCAGGGTGTTGGAAGACTTGTCTGATTACAGTTAGATTCATTCTGATATGTGTAGCCTGTAGCTCATGGTATAACATATAATCAAAAGATAAATCACCATAAGTAGTTATTGGTACAGAGAAATTAAAATCACAACCAATAATCATAGAGAAATTACACATGCATATATTGAAATGATTGGTTATGTCATGAACAAAATAATCTATTAATAAAACTTAACAAAATAATGGCTGCTACTATAGACTGTATCCACAACTGTGCTTGGATACAACTCAAGGCAAGAGAGGTATTACCTTGGGTTGCTTCAAGGGCCTTTGCAATTAATTGATGATAATTTTTTTCATTTTGTTCCCAATGGGGTAAAATGCCTGCATTGACTTGCTCCTAAGATGGTTAAAGATGGTTTTAATGCGTGTTCCAATTTGGTTAGGTCATCAGTAGTAGCAGTTAGCTTGTTCATCAGGATTTCAGCATCTGTGCTATTTAGTGTTCCGAATTCTGTTCCAACTAACCTGGAGGCATCCTGTTGCATACGTCGGGATTGTTTTAATGATGGTCCATGTAACCATGCTAGTCAACCAGTATGGGTAAATTCTATAAAGTGAGAACAGTCCAACTTGACTGCTGACACATTAATGTGCAGCGCTAGCTCTACTCTTTCTAGAGACCAGCTAGAGTTAAAGACAACTTATTGTTGTCCTAAATTCTTAATTATGTAAGGCCCTGTGTTACAAATGTGAGGAGACAGCTTAATAGAAGGCTGAGTTGATAGAAATGGTTGCTGGATTTCAATTTTGAACTGGAGAGCCAAGCTGGAATAGAATTTGAGGTAGGCTCAAAGATATCTTGAGTGTTGAGTGGAATATGGTAAATGTATGCCAACACTTGTGTCCATAAGGACAAACATGTGTGATCAAAATTGTGTTTAAGTCTGTTCCAAATATATTCTACAGTAATGTGGAAAGTGGTTACATGCTCAGTGTGGTTTTCAATTTGGCATCTGTCGTGGTTTAGGTCCAATACTTAACTGAGCACCACAATGCACCAAAAAGGGCTAGACAAAATAAGGACTAGGAGGGCTTCTCACCACTTAAACAGGTCACAGGCAAAAGACAGACTCATCATAAGGAATAAAAAACAAAACAATTTTAATTTGTTACCAACATCAGAGTAGAACAGTGGGAGATACAACCAGATCTTAAAGTCAAAACACCTTTCCCCCACCCCTCCCTTCTTCCTGGGCTCAGCTTTTGTTCCCGGTTTCTTCACCTTCCCCCTCCCCCTTTGCCTTGAGGCGCAGGGGGATGTAAGTGGAGGTTGCAGTCAGTTTTCATGCCATGTGGCCCTCAGGAGTAGGAAAAACTCAACCCAGTGTCTCTCTCTGCTTCCACATGGCCCCCTTTCCATAGGGGAAAAAGTCCTCAGAAGTCCAATATGGGTCTGCCCACAGCTGCAGTTTCCCTCACACACGAACTGCTCCAGCACACATTGCCCGGAGTCACAGCTTCTTCAGGGGCAGCCACTGCTCATGTGGACCTGCCCCACTTGCGAGCAGGCCAGTCGACCTGGCTCTTGCCACGGGTTGCTGAAGGGGAACCTAGGTTCTGCATCCTCCTCCTCCTCCTTCTCTTTCCTTCAGCCAACCTTGGTGTTCTTCAAAAGTTGTTCTCCTTGGGCCTCACTCTCTTTTCTCCACTGCAGGTCTCTTCTGATGGTTCTGGAGTTCCCGGCTCTCTCTCTCTCTTTTTTTCAGAAGGGACCTGCAGCAGGTCTTAAGCTTAAGTTGCGGTTGGGGCCGGCCAAGTCCAGTCGGTCAGGGCTGGGGCCACGCCACTGGCACCTGGGGCCACGCTGATCCAGGCTGGTGCCAGAGAGAGAGAGGAAATGCCCTGCACCCCCCTTAAATATATGAATTTGCAGGGGCGCTGGTTGGCTTGGCCCTGGTCAGAGGTAGGTCTGACAAAGGAAAAGGGGGAGCTTTTCAGGTAGTTTCTTAAAGGGCCATCTCCATAGCTCTTCCCCTGTTACCAAAGACACAACCAAAAACCCCTCACAGAAAAACCCAATACAGCATCCTATTGAAATGGTGTTTCCACTTGTCCCCTTTAGAGTCAGAATTTGCAAATCTTTATCTTCATCTTTTATAATCCATTTTTTGCTTATGGAATGCAAGGCTATTTTGTAACACTTCTGCAAAGAGTTTAGAGACTTGACAGGATAATTATTGGGTGCATATACATTATAGCCTATATGAACAAGGATCCATGGCCATCCTGTTGTGTGTAAGTTTCATATATTGCATGTGCCAATTGTAAAATCAAATAATAGGTCTGTGTTTTTATAGCCCCAAATACAAAATGCAATTATAGGTTTAATGAAGGTAAAACCATGCCAATAATCTAAATTTAGTTCTGTTATTTTATAACAATCATTATTAGGTTTTGGATTGGAAAAATAAAATATCATTTTGGTTGGTGTATGATAAGTAGGTCCACTGGTTACCTGGCACCCAATTTACATTTTCTCTCTTGGCATGGCTTGAAGTTGAGCCATTCGAAGAGAGTTGTCTGAATTCCATTAATCTTTTGTGCATACTTCATTCCTATGTGAAACTAAAGTAGAGAGGTTTTTGTCTGCCTTGTTTTGTGGTGTTCCAATACTTACAGAATATCTTAACAGTGCCTAGTGCCCAGAATCTTGTGCTTGGCCCATTGTGAGTATATTTACTCCAATGAG
>NW_010191981.1:15367-21423 GCF_000695765.1 Mesitornis unicolor
AGTGGAAAAGGGGTGTGTAGCCATTGTTGTTGCCATTGATATGTATAATCATGGCAGATCAATGCAGTGAGGGAGAGAAGGAGTAGGTGCAATGTTGTGAAGATGCCAATGTTGAAGATGAGGACTACTTCCACAGTGCTGTTTGTGGGATTGTTAGATGTATTGTTTGTTCCTACGATGTCATTGGTAGAGTTCATAATTTCTGTTAAAGAAAGAACAAACGGTCTTGGTGGGGAAGGCTGAACAGGTTACCCCTTTTATGATACAGGATAAATACATTTGGTACTGATTTTGTATTCTATTCCATCAGTGTCAATAGCATCCCACGCTAGAAATCCCCATGGTTTTATTAGGGTTACTGGTATTGTTCCTGCAGATGGTATCTTTACCATCACAGGCCATCCTGGATTCACTGAAGACCAGGTATGCCTGTTGTCTAGGGCCTTTTCCAGAGTAGGTGTTAAAAAGGCTCAAGCTATTGGACTTCCATAGGGACCATATCAATTATTTAGTTGCTGTAAAGTTTTAGAAGCACAGTTGTCTCTTTGACCTTCATGTGGTTTAAGATATTTTTTTCTGTAGTCCATTGGCTCATTCAACTATACTATTAGACAGTAAATCATAAGGTGTGTGAAATACCCATTTTATTTCCTCTTGTTTTGCCTATTTTTTTACTTCTTTGCTAGTAAAATGTGAGCCATTATCACTCTGGATAGAGTCAGGAACAGGTAAAATGGAGAACCATGAGGAGAAGTCTCAGGTGGTATTTTGTCTATTAGCCTTTTGGCATTTGGTAGCTGTAAGGAGTCCAGATATTATTTCTACACCTGTTAAGATATATTTGTACCTGGTGGAAGATATTAAAGGACCAATGTAATCTATTTGTCAAGTAGACCATAAAGTTTTTCCTTCTTTAATGTGCAAAAGTGATGTGTTAGCAGGGTGATCGCTTTGTGATTTCAATTTGCACTGGGGGAATTTGGTAACGATGGCTTCACATGTTTTTCTTCTGAGGGGCCAGCCTCAGCTTTGAACTGCTAAAATAAAATGCTTCCTGGCTTGTGTGGCTAATTTTTGATATAACCATTCTCCCAATTGATACCTTGTGAGGTTTAAAGAATTTTCAATTTTTATTTTCCTAATTTTTGTTGATTCATCTACCTTTTGGTTCCAGTTTGTGCACAGACTACAGACAAAAGGCCCTTTTCCCACACAGAATACCTCTGTTCTATCCCTCTAAATGCAGTCGAGATAAACAATAGAGGTCTTTTTGGACCATCGGGACCAGTTTGAAATAGATTACAATAGGTACCAAGTTTTGCAAAATGCCTTTCTGCTGTAATAGGGTCATGAGGGTGGACAGGTCCTAGAGACTGATATGTTTTTAATTCTTGCATTAGGGCTTTGACTGCCTCTTCACGTTCCGAGTTCCATCTCCATGGTTTTACGTTTTGTAGAAGTGAACACAGTGGATGGCAATGATGGAGAATCCAGGTATATGTTTTCTCCAGTAATGTAAAGTACCCATTAATTGTTGTAATTCTTCTCTAGATTGGGGTGTCTGTCTGTGATAATTTTATTTTATTTAGAGTGTCCAGTGGGATTGCTGTGCTTCCAGCAACCCACCAAGAACCCAGAAATTTCACTTCTTTGCTTGATCCCTGACATTTTTCAGGTGCAATTTCAATTTTTGCTTTTTGCAACATTTGACAAGCTGTTGCTGCTGCTTCTCCCACTTTTTCAGGGAGGTTCCTTCAATTAGAATATCATCTACATACTGATATAGTTTTATCTCTTCAGGGATTGAGACTGTCTGTAAAAGTTCAGCAAGCACAGCACGAGCAATTGTGGGTGAGTGTTTATATCCCCTTGGGAGTCTACTAAAGGTATACTGGATATCCTTGGATATATTGG
Organism: Mesitornis unicolor; assembly: GCF_000695765.1. NCBI lineage: Eukaryota > Metazoa > Chordata > Aves > Mesitornithiformes > Mesitornithidae > Mesitornis > Mesitornis unicolor. Next base: position 17,282 of record NW_010191981.1, read on the forward strand.
ATATATGTTAAAGCAAATTTTTCTTTATCTTCCTTCTGCAAGGGGACCACGAAGAACATGTGTCCTGGTTTGAGCTAAATAGAACTAATTTTCTATTTAGTGATTTTATTTTTCAGCTCAGCCTCTTTTAAGTGGCTGAACTTGCTGAAAACTGGCAGCATGTTTTTCCCAGACAGTGTGAACTGATAAGCATAAGGCCAAGTTGTGTCACCATGGGTGCCATGTCTGCACCTATGGGGGGGGCGGAGGGAGCAGACTCCAAACTGACAAACTAGGTATTCCATCCCACATACGTCATACCCGGTATAAAGCTGAGGGATCACGAAGGTCTCGACCCTTCTTCCATCTTGGAGCCCTTCCATCTCGGACCCTTCTGTCTGTCTCGATCCTGCAGTGGCTGAGGTCTGAGCAGAACTCTGCTGGTTTGTCTGCCTCCGATCCTGAATCATGTGTTCCTGCATCCTGCTCCCACCTGTTGCTGGATCTGGACTGTGATTTTCCAGTGCCCTGCTCCCTAGAGCCTCTGGTGATGTATATGTCATTGGGTGGAAGATTTTATATTGGTTTTGTCTATATTTGTACATATTTGTATATATTTAATTATTTTCCTATTTACATTATTATCCTGTAGTATTAGTATTATTGTCTTTTAAAACAGTTAATTTTATTTTCCAACCCATATAGTCTCTCTCCGTTATTCTCTTTTCTCTTCCTTCCTGGGAAGAGGGGTTAATAGAGAGCATCTGTCCAGGATTTAGTGGCCGGCCCAGCCCTAAACCATGACAATATGTCTTTCACATTTAGCACTACCATCCAAGGATGTGGGGTGGCTTGCAATGTAGCTGTCAAAGTTGCAATACTGGGGACAGCAGCCATCAATAGGCCTGTATTGACATTTAAGCACCAATAATTAATTGTCAAATGCTATTTCCCATCTGGCTTCTGAACTGGCCAGACAGGTGAATAATATGGGGAGTGGGTTCTGGAGATAATTTGTCATTTTCCCAAGTCTGATATTACTTCAGAAATTCCAGTTCATGCTATGGCAGGAATTGGATACTGTTGGACATGAGTAATTTTTGAATCAGGGAGTGCAGAGGCTACATGGAGTAAATGCACTGTAGCTTCCTGATTTCTGTCAGGGTTAGGGTTGATGTTTGAACCAAAGGACCACACTCTGCCATCCAGTAGGCACCAGATTCGACCATTCAGAACACCAAAACCTAAATATTTTCATTGTGTTTTTTAATTGCAAGACAAGTGGATAACATGTGCTTTTTGCCTAGAAGCCATAAATTAACTTTCATGGTTGGGCAAACAACACTTGCTCCATTCACTTCGGTAATCTTAACTCTCTGCTGTCCGGGTCACACACCCAGCTTCTTGGCATCCTGTTGTATTAGCATTGAACTTTGTGCTCCTGTATATATTAGAAATTTTACAAGTTGTTGTCAAGGGACCACTAGAATCAGAATGTATTCTACTTTAATGATGGATCTAGCCTCATATTCAGAGGAATATGAGGGGAACAAGGAATCATTGTTTCCCTCATCATAGTCATCAGGATCACCCCAAATATTACCCTCCCAGTCTTCAGAAGACTCAATTAATTTTCTAATTTTACGTATGTTGAGGACTTTTGGGGATTGCCTTAGCATCATCTCAACATGTTCTCCCAGTTTGTGTAGCTTCAGTTAAAGTTCTTTAAGTGTGCTTTTTTTCTGATGTTCTATCTTAACTGAAAACAGCAGCTCGACAGATTTGTGCTTCTCAATCTCATCCTGTAAGTCTTGTATTTTATAGGTAAGTTTTTCTCTTTCCTTACAGGCAGCTTCTAGGCACATTCCCAATATTTTACAAATTATACCTTTATCTTTTCCAACTTTATTTGAACCTCTAGCATTAGTTAACTCTTCTACTGCCTCCCAGTTATGCCAATTATTACAAGCCCAGTCCTCTGGGAAGGTGGGATTTGGCTGGATACCGTGTTTTTGTAAGTATTTCATGATTTTGCATGTCATTCTGCTGCAGAGGAGAGAAGGACTTGAGCTTGCTTAAAGAATCACTGTCAAAGATACTAGGAAAAGTTATTTCAATGTGAATTTGTAAAAGTGTGACTTAACAGAGTTTGATAGCAAGGTTCACTCTATTACTTATAAAGCAGTATATATATAAAGGTTGGAATTGTGTTGGAGTGATTTACATGGTGATTGGGAGAAACTATTTACAAAGAGATAGGGGGAAATCAAGTCAGGATTGAGTTGGAATGATGGCTTTCCCATTAAGTCATGAGGTTCAGAATGGACCCCTTGCTTTCTGAAGTCTTTCTCAGAGATGAGTCTGGGTGTGGCTGAATCCACCTCCTAGTCCCAGATTTGGTCAAGGAGTTTATGCCTAAAGAAATTAGGTAGGTGTAAGGATTTTCAGTGTAGTTTTGTAAGTAATCAGTGATACTACTTGCCATCCTGCTGACTACACCAATTTATTGTGAATGAGGCATTTCAGTCATGGTTATGATTTAGAAGCTATTAATAGATTTATTGATGGTATGAGGTAATTTCAGCAATACTTAATTAATAACCAGTTTGAATATTAACAAGGTGATTCAGTGAAAAGTTATAATTAAACAAGATTTGAGAATGACAAACTTACTATGAGGTATGCTAAATAAAAAAAATAAATAAATATATATATATATATGGAGACTTGTCCTTTCAGAACATACAAGCACACAAAGACAAACAGAAATAGTTGGATCCAGAAAAATATAGATATCCTCATTCTTCAAGTCAAATGTGTATATTCAAACACATCAGTATATAGAGAGATGGATGTAAGACGCTAGTATGTAGTTAAAATTTGCCTCTGCTTAAGTTTAGAGCAAATACTTACAATGTATTGGCATTCCTCAATAGGTGATAATTGAGCTTTGAGAAGGACTGCTTTCGCTCCGGCCCTTTGTCAATCCAGGAGAGCTCAGAGGGTTGCGCTTAGGGTCGGTGTTTATAGGGCCCGAGATAATTGACTCTTGTCAGGTAACTTTTCATTTTGGCCCAGCTTGAGTGATGTGACATTTTGGTGCTTTCTACCAGACCTAGAACTTGTTAGACTTTGAAGTTCTGGCATCACTCTCTTTGAGCCACAGCTCACATATAGATGTATTAAGCTGTTAGGAGGTGATTAATTATTATTCTCAAGCAATAAGGAGGGCAGGAGCCAGATATGCCAAGGGAGAGCCATATCGTTCTGGTCTGTTGCTTCTCACAATCCATCCTAGGTTGGTACGTGGCCCAGGGAGGGGGAAAATTGCGTCAAACGCCAAGTGGCCGAGAAGCTGGGAGATTGTACCACCACAGTCAGATGTTGGCCATATGAACACTATAAAATCAAACTTCTTTTGAAGTTATTGGTCATAAATTATTCTTTAGACTTTTTATCTCCTTGGCACTGATTGTGAATTAATCTGTTATCCCTCTGAGCATTCTTAGTGTTGATAGAGGCATTCTGTTGCAATTTAGAAGAAGATGTAGTCTGTAGGCACCTTGGTTTAAAATAAGCATTTTTAAACCAAGTCGTTTCAGCACTCAGCTCTTCACCTTGGAAGAAGGAAAGATTTTCTGTGCTAAATGAGAATTGAAGTACTGCATCAGTTCAGATTAATCTGTACCTGCACATGAGATGAAACTGTCATGTCAGGGAGCACAATTTCAATGTAGCAAGTAGAGAGCTGCTGGAAAACCTACAGAATAAATGCAGATAGAAATATTGCCAGCAATATGGAAGGTTCCACTAACCCTACAGTGACTGTGTATTGTTGCCACTATAGAGAAGACATCTCTGAGATTTCTCTATCATTTAGAGAAATATCTTCCCTCAACAGCTGCACCAAAATGATGGGTGTACAGCTCCCCCTGCAGCCCAGCATCTTTTCTTCAAAAAGCATTGGGGTCACAAGAAAGGATGTTTTTGGCTTTTGACGACTTTGTCATTGGAAAAGATGTTTTGCATATGAACCTTTCTCACCAGCTGGGACTTACTTAGTCTTGTCTGTAATGCACTTGGGGATTGACAACATCACTTTCAAGTGCATTAGGGATTCTGATCTCAGCTGAGGACTTTTTTTTTTCTTCTTCCCCCCCCCC
>NW_010191981.1:21454-43303 GCF_000695765.1 Mesitornis unicolor
CCAGTAAGTGTCTCAAGCCAAAGCTGGCTCTATGCCTGCAGCTTATTGGAGCTCTTCCCAGGCCACCTCATGTATTTCATAGGGGTGTATATTTGTTAACTTGAAAAATGCATCTGAAGATAACTAATGTTTCTCTTCTATCCCCTGTGTTCCTTCATTGCATTGTACCTTCTGTTTAGTGTAGTGCTAAAAGAGCACAGTGAAGATTCTCCTGGTTTTGCTTTCCATTGAAATGAGAGTGTTTCTTTTACCTGTTTTTATCTACTGGCTGAATTCCACTCCTTTAGTTTGTGCCAGCTTTTCCCCCTCATTTCTGAAGCTCGTTTGTTTTCATTTGTGTCTCTTTCCAGGAGAAAAGGATCTCAGAAGGTGGAAGCTGAAGATACGCTTGTAGAATTTGGGAATCCAGTCCCCAGTATGGTTGCACAGAGGGTCCATGGAACAGCCTGTGGATGGAAAATTGAGAATGGTACTTTGGCTGCTCTGATTTGTTTAATCAAGCAACTCACCCTGTTCTGAACTTATGTGTATACCAAAATTATATTGGACACTACTTCTTGGATTGTAAAGGTTTGCCTGCGCAGGCTAATGGAGGTATAAACTTAAAGTACCTTCAGTAAACCATATTACAGCCCTGTGAAGCCACATATTCAGAAAAAAAAGCGGCCTAATTTACTTTTGCGTAATTTGTTTCTGCAGCAAATCAAACTAAACCAAGTTCATGTTACATTTATTCTAGGCTTTTAATGTGGTTCAACTAATCCACCTGAAAGGAAAATTCACCTGGAGTTTCCTGAGTGTGTCATGTGGACAAGCCATGACACACAGCACCATGCTGTTAAGTTATCAGGAGAATGAAACATATAGTTAATTTTCCCTCAGGAGACCAAAACATATAGTTATGGTAATGAACAACAAGTGGCTACATACAGAAAAAGAGATCAGTTAATCAACAGCAGTAGAAGCATTGGATGCAAATCAGAATCAGATGAGGTAGGGGAAGGGTTGCGATGCATGTTTTGCTTTCAAATCTCCCACACTATTGCCTTTCTTACAGCCTAGCAAGCCCACCAAAGATTCTGATGACTAACCAGCTATTTGCTTGCTGGAAGGTGGCTCACCTGAGAGAAAGCATTAAGAAAGTAAGGGTTTGGGAGCAGATGCTGGAATCTTTGTTGTAATCAGGGGAAATTGCATTGCACAGGAAAAGTAATTAGAATTCAGAAGTTGATCCAGAGTCTGGGTATGGTGTTAGCACCTCCTGGGGATGAAAGTAGTTAGCAGGGCTTTTAGTTGAGTGTTTCAGACATCTCCACTGCCCTTCATCCTACCAAGTTGGGGTGTGCAGAAAACCTAAGTAGCACTACTTTTTTGAAACACGGTTCTTGTGCTTTCAGCTAAAGGTGCTGAAAATAAGCATCCAATTTATGGAATACAAAAGTATATTATATTTTGACATTTGTTATATGAAGAAATTGAAAATGATGCATTTCTACACTGAAGATTTCCTTCAGTTCTGACGTTACCACTTCCTTAATGTACTGTTTTACTAATTAGTACAATTGCTCTGGAACAGGACCCATTTAAGCACAGGTAGGCATTTCTAGAAGAGGTAGCTACTGTTTTGTGAGAAACTACCGATATGGCCTGTGAGAGAAGTATGGTATACACATGGTTATTTTTTTTCTCATATTTCTGGTAAGTTTTCCCCTTATCTGCTATTTGAGATACCCTAACAGGAAAAGAGGAAGGTTTATGGTGGTTTAGTATCAGAGAAACAGCAGGAGATGTACTTGCAGTTAATCTTAGAGAAGTGACTGATCAAGATATCTTGCCTTGCATGCTTTTTTTATACTAAGTGAACCTTTGCACAGTTATCTATATGATGGATGACAAAACCAGATTTTTTTTTTCCTCTCTGTGCAATGTGCAGATTTTGTTTCTTTTAGAGCTTTTGCTTTTCTAACAAAGGACAAACAACAGAAGATAGAAGATTTGCCACACCTGTTGTGACAGCATCCTTGGAAGCTGCCTGCTGGAGAGAGATGAGGGTCCGGAAGACACATCTGACTGCGGGATCTTTTGTTGTAGGTCAACAGAAGGCCACTTGCCTATCATGATTGCTGAACTGAAATGGTTTTTAGTTTGCACAGGCTTTCTGAGTGGGTGTAAAGGTCTACTTTCTAATAACTCATGACAATAAATAAAATAGAAAAGCAAGAGTTAAGCCTACTTCCAACTAATGTGTAGCTGTGGGTACATATTAGCAGCTGGATAATAAGCATAGTATGCTTTCCATGAAGCCACATGCATAACAATGTAAGAAGACTAGACAAAGCTATATGCATGTGTAATGCCAAAAATATCAAGTCAGAGTCCTGAGGCTTTAGGTCAGTTGTTCCATAGCAGTCACAAGGAAATCCCTCCCCACCCCCTACTCTGTATTCTGTGCAGATGGGTTCTTATATATGTACAGAACAAATGCATGATGCCATACCTTTTAGTTAGGGATTATAAATCAAAGTTTATCGCCTTTCTCCAAGCAGGTAAACTGTTTTTAGTAAAGAATCTACTCAAAGAGGAAGTTATACATCCCACTCTCCATAATTAAGCATCAAAAAGAATAACAAAGAAATGAAACGAAGTATGGAGAGCTGGAATGTCCTTCTCTTTGATGCAAATGCATTTTTGTTTTTTTCAGAACAATAAGAATAAATTCAGAGGAGGAAAAACCTCAAGTGCTAGGCTAATAGCATTAACTCCCCCAGCTTTTTACATTTTTTTCCAACCAACAAAAAAAATCTCTCTTCTCCACTCTTCATTGGAGTAAATAGCTGCATTTTTTCTCTACAGACTGGAGATGGTGAACTGAAACAACCATAATGAGAATGGTAGCCAAAACGAAGGGCATTTACAAAGGATAATTATTGCTTAGATTATGAATATCAACTTTCTATTGACATGAAAAAATTACATCTTACAGAGATATTATAAGCATTGTCATTGACAATGAAGCATGACAGAAAAGATTTTACTCTCAGCTGCCTGTAGAATCAAATCATGAGAGCCAGTGTTTCTTCAGAGAAATGTGAAGCTGAAAGTTAGAAAGATGCAGATTTCTATGCAAAAATAGCATTGTTTCCCTTCCTCAGATGTGGTGTAACACTGGTGTGGAGAACTGCAATACAGGAACCAGAGGTGGGAAATGTAAAGTTCACTGGGCATTGAAAGAATTTCCAATTCCCCACACCCTTGTCATCTGTCAGCCTCATTTAATTAAGAAATTTCCCGCCAGGTAAGTGGTTTGGAAACTTCCAAAATATTTCCTCCAACAAGAGATTGAGATCCTAGACTTGGAAATAGCATTTGTATTTCAAAAGACAGCAGCAGTGGCAAGCTCAGAGTTCTAAGGACAGAGGAGGAAAAAGATACACATGCATAGCCTTATGGTTCAGTTGAAAATAAGGAAAGTATAGGTCATATACTACATCTTGTATATATGACATTCTGACATACCTTTTGTGTGGAGAGTAAGAATAATTTCTTTCCCCTGTCCTAGTTTTGCTTAAGTCTTGCTGTTACTGCTTATATAACCACCAAACATATTTTATCTAGATAGGTGTTTTTTAAGTTTGTTATTAAAAAAAAATAATCTGAATGTTGTCATCCATAGCAATCACACACAAAGTCTGAAATAAAGTTTATGGCCCCTCTCTGTCTAAGGCAACATTCTTTGTGTGCTGTGGTCCATGAGGCATTAGAACTTGACTATGATGTCAGGAGAAAAAGTCTCCCAGGAAATTTATAGGCTCATATACAAGCACAAGTTAAAAATAGAGAAAGTAACAATTGAACATTCAAAGCAGAACCTAATTTTGCTTAGAAATAAGAAGCAACATGACAATACTCCTTAAGATTGTCTGTGGTTTTCTTTCAAAAGCTTTGGTGGATCTTTGCAATGGACTTGAAAAATACTGGGTTTATTTTACTTGTATTTACTACTTGTAAATTTTTATTTATTTATTTTTATTTACTGCTTCTAGTGCAGCATATTTTAGCATTTCCTGATCTCCAGAAAATTTAATGTGGCATGTTAATTTTGATAATGTTTTCACTACTAGCATTTTGAGACCTTGGAGATCTGGGAATGTATGTGAAGAATTTTCACTCCAGTTTGTTCTAATCCATGTGTGCCACACTCCTTGTCCACTACTCAGAAGCCTCTGGGCCGCTTTGGGGTCTTAGGATACAAAAGAGACAGCAACAACTAAGAATATTCTTGCTATCTGAGTTTGATGTGGCCCTGACCTTTAGGTCTGAGGTATTTATCTTAACTAAGTAGGACATGCCTTTACCACCCAAAAACTATTTCAGCTCAACTGCCATCTAGAAAATTTACCTAAGTCCATTTGAGGACTCTACCCAAGTCTGTGTCCAAAACTGAGCACAAGTATTCTCCCTGCAACTTGCATATGCAGTGGGAGTTACTCATGTCTTGATGGAGGATAGTGGGATCCCCAGCTTGGGTTGTTTCTTTCTTGGCATAAGGTTTTATAGTGCTGAGTACTGGCCCTGGGAGAACAATGGAGTGGAACTATACTTTTCCTCCTAAATGCTGTTTTTTGCAAGTCTATTTAATGAATTAAGTCTTCTTCTAGTAAGTTTTTATGGCCAATTCTGTGATGTGACTTTCTGTAAAGGCTGGCAGATCTTATTTTCTATCCTGTATATGGAAATCATTTATATTTTCTGGACTTCATGGCTGTAAGCTGTAATTTCACACAATGTGATGTTTTAGATGTGAGACAAAGAGGATCTGCTTTATTTGGTGGATAATTTATTTCACCTTCCCCCTTCATTGTATGTATTCTTCCATAATTTTGTCCTTCTACCTTTGCCTTCTGCCTGTCTGAAGTCTTTAGGGAGCAATCACTGTTCATCTGTGAATTTCTGGTGCTGAATATGTCTCTTCCAGTTTGCATTTCCATCATAACTTTTTAACCAAAGTATGCTAGACTGTGTCAGTTCTACATTTTGCATTCCTTAGGATGCTCACTCTCTTTGTCTTGTCTTGATTATTTTGTAGGAAAAAATGAAGCAATGTCTTTCTTATGAAATATCATGGTATTGGGAATTATTTTTGATATTGCCGTGCTGTTTTTTCTTAGCACAGTTTACCACTAAGGGAGTAGATATTTACTGAGTTGCTGGAAGTCTGAAGCATGTGAATAATAGCATAAATTACCTGTTTGAGAAACATCAGTGAGACAAGATGATTAGAGGGGGTAAAAATGTCTGCTTTGGTAAATTAAAGTTGAACAATATCAGAAAAGAATTGGTTGTCTAATTCTAGTCTCAGCTGTATGTATAAATCTAGAGTGCATCAGTAATGACAGTGCTATTTATCCACATTTGTGATGCATACTGAGAATGCCACTGGCCACTGCATGATTAATTACAACAGCAATGGAACCCATGAGAGATGTCCTGTCTACCACCCTGTAACTTTAATATTTGGTTGGGTGATATTAGTGATACAGAAGCTCTGAAAACAGATTTTTCCAGTTAAGATTGGTAATTTTGATCATAGAATAACTGAGGTCAATTAAAAAAATAATTTAAGGCTGGAAATAGTTCTACTGAATTGTCATACGATTTCCCACAGTACTTTATAACTATAGATTGACAGGTGCTTTTCTAGTACAAAACTGATACACTGGCATTCTTGGAGAATCGGTACAAAGATTATTTACAATTATCAAAGCACTAAAAATATGAGTTTCAAATTCCAGTTCTTTAAAGTTTTTAAGTTAAAGTTTTAACTTTAAGTACGTATGATCTTGGATGGTTCTAAGAATAGCTGTTGTACATACACAAATCAATAAAAATTTAAATTAAATGAAAAGATAACGCTACAAGGAAAGTCAAATATTTTAACCATTAGGTGTAGCATTATCTCTTTTTCTCCTCTTTCCAGTGCTAGTTAAGAGACTGTTTTCTGCTGTCTCCCCACATATTTTCTTTAGATAATCCAGTGTAAAAAGCATCCCATAGACTTTGTGACAAGGGCCTCCCAGATGAAATTCCTTACTGGTAATGTACATATTGTGGCCATGTTGTACACAATCTAGGCTCTTTGCTTGTCACTTAGTGAAACTTCAGGCTCAAACAATTTGGAGCACTAGTGCTATATAGCATTTTGGCTCATAGTATTTGCCTAGTTTCAACTACATCAGTTTTACTGGAAAAGCAGTTTAGCTTGAGTTGAGCTATGTCTCCAGCAAATTACGAAAATGCTGAAATTTTGGATTACTCACAGCCTGCTGCATACAGGTTCCCCTTCCAGTTACAGTCAAGTATGTATATACATTACTTTAAGGAAGGAGGGCAGGTATAATGGATAAATAATAAAAACACTTCTTAAAAGTCATTGAAATATATAAAATTGGAACACTTTAGTCTTAATGTTTGACAGTGAGAATGAATAAGTGAATTAATACTTTACTTTTTGCCCCAAAATACTCTTGAAAGAGGAAGTCAATATATTAAAATCTGGCACAAACACTTTCCAAGTTTATCTGTAAGTAGATGCAAGCCTTGTATTTGTAATAATCCAAGATAATCCATAAAGCATATTCCATTGGCTAGTTAAGGCTCCATTGCTTTTTGTGGCCTGTTGATGAGGCTCTCTGTTACTCTCATTTTATATGTGTTACTTCAGTCAAAGGAATTGACTTGTCTGGTGCAATCTGCTGTTTGTGGCACCGTGGCTGGAGCCTTTCCTGCACTGTGCTGCCTGCAACCAGTTGTGCCTGGTTGACAGGTAACAAAGATTTTTAAATTTTTTTTATTTTTATTTTTTTACAATTTATTTTAACTTACACTTTGAGAATCATGGCTCTAAGGCACATTAGACACCTGAATCTGGAGTCAGAAGTGCAGCTAGCAACAAGAAATAGATGTAAATTAGAATCCTAATTTTGTTGTATAGTGTTATGGATTCATGTTCATTAGCTCCAATGCCCAGCATACTTCCCCCTTTGATTAATATTTGAGTAATCACTTCAAAACACAACTTTTCAGCAGTAGAACAAAAGCTTAAAAGGCAAAGTTTAGCTTCTGTTGCTTTCATGTGAATGTGAAATACCCTCATTGCATTGTAGTTTGGCATTACAAAATACACCAGTGAATAATACAACATACAACAGATTCTTGAAACGAAGGCCATCCCAAACTGAGCTGGGAGCTTTCAGATCTGCATCAAATGTTTCTGAGAGGAGAAAATGAGATGTTGAGCAGCAGACCGTGGTACCCTTTGCTCTTGCCACGGAGAGATGTTCTATTTCTAATAGCTCATTTGTGGTTTCTGGAGAGACATATGGAGAAATGGGTTTTAACACAGCAAGCAAGGGTTTTTTTTCTGCCAGGGATCAATGTGTAGCACTTCTGTGATTTCAGCCAGTCACTTGTGAACAGGCTTTTTGTAGCTTCTTGAAAAAAATGGTTCAGAACTAGTTTCTGCCTACTCCTTGGTTTTATTTTTATTTTTTAACTACCATTACAGAAACTAATGTCACAGTTACTTTCAATTTCTCTGCTGAAACACATATCTGAATCTCAAAAGGTTTTTGCCTAAGGAAGTAGATGGGTGGGACTGTAATGGTGCACCTGCTACCAATGCAGTAGCTACTGTAAAAGAGTAAAGTTATGGAAAAAAAGTGTTTTCAGTGGAGTTATGCTGACTTACAGCTGCTGAGGATCTGACCCAACATAGCCTTTCAATGTAGCAGTGACCCAGTTAAGTGTTAAACTTTCTCTTACTAATCATCCACATTAAAGAGTAATTTAGAACCAAGGATTCATAGAATCGTAAAATGTATTGGGTTGGAAGGGACCTTTAAAGATCATCCCGTCCACTCCCCCCTGTGGTGAGCAGGGACAATGTTACTAGATCAGGTTGCTATTTAACTCTATCAGAAAAATCATATCCTGGAAAAAAAAGCTGACAGGAAAAATCTCTCTGTGAGCAATTTCCTTCTGTCCTTTGGGAGTTACTTTGTTGCAGGTATCTCAAAACTCTGCTGAAAAAAACCTTACAGATCCATCATTTTTATCATATATTAAAAAAAAAATCTAGTCTTTCTCCTCCCCCTTTCTCAAAAAATAAGCACACACTGACCCTCACAGGTTGAGACTCAAAAAAAAAAAAAGACTGTAGGTTAGAAAAGGTTAAAATAATTAAGAAAACAGTTTTCTTTTAACTGGCATAATTTTTCAGACAACAGATTGCTTAATGTACAACCTAGATATGAAGGTCTTCTATCAGAATTTGAAATGTTGGTTTCTGCAAAGCTGACATAAATAAAATACAGCTTTGCAATCAAATTTTCTGGGCCAGATCCCAACCCTCCTGAACTTCAGTATGTTTTGATGCAAGAACTGAGTGTTTTGGTTTTGCTTTTGCTTTTGCTTTTTAACCTTGTGGACAGTCTTCAATTTATATTTAGAATTTTCTCAAGCAAAAGGAACTTTGGTGTTGCTAAAAAGCACGGAAATGCCAGAAAAATACAGAACCATATTCTCCTGCCAAAACACCTGTGAGAGGTATACAGAACCAGAGGATCTCTGGGAAATTTACTTTCCAGGTTTTCTGATTCTTATTCTCTTCACAAGAATGGATTTGGGAATCATTAGAGGTTTCAAATCAGAATATATTTTTAAATTTATTTTTTTTAAGTTCTAACATAGGATTTCAGGTATCTGAAATGCAAATTCCCTAAATCCTACTCAGTTGCCTCTGCAGTCATGGAGGCAAATTATATTTATAAGAGCCTCTATTTTATGTTAGTTATTTTATTTTAGTAAGGTAAGCCTTGTGCTATTTAAAATTTGGTTTCCTGTTGTGCCTAGAAACACCTTGATTAAATACATATATTTAGTGGGAGGGAGATGTTCCTCCTCACTTGTGATATGTTCCTTCATTACGAAAGCTATACATTACATCCCCCAGGATAGAAAGGGAGTCCCACACCCTGGGTACACATGGCTAGAGTGTATTCAGTAAACTAAAATTTCTCCTTTTATTGAAGAAAGGATGGGAGTGAGTAGTCCAGTTTGATAGCGTGTTTGTGATCATGTTCTTTCTTGAGATGATGTGCTTTGCAGGTTGAGAGCAGAGTCTGCTTCCTCCACCTGAGGAATATGCTATAAAGCAGAGACTGACTGTACACAGGTTATGTTTGAATATGCTTAATATATTATATATACCTATAAATAGGTAAATCTAATAGCTTAACAATAGCAGAGGAGAATGTGGTCTATGGTTGTATTCTTAATATTAGTACTTATGACAAGATAAGCTGCAATACACATGTCCCTCTCTGAAGTGGGTCTCCTGAGATGTTTTGTGCCTAGATTAGAATGCAGTCTTTCTTTCAATCTTGCTCTCCTTTCTTGGAGGAGTTTTTAACCTCCTGCTGAGTAAATGCTATGGGTCTGATGTAATTCAGGAAGTCTTATGCCTAATGTTTGTGGGATAAACAACACTGCTAAGTGCAGCAGCCAACTTGGGACCATTTAGTTTTACATCCATGCTTTGGGTTTTTATTCCAGGACATAATGCTGAAATCAATGCTGCAGGAGCAGAAGGTAGTTTGGGAAACAGCCCAAAATGTTGTCTTCTGTTTATAGTCCTTCACCACCTCCTTTTAGAGCTGTGGGCAGTGATGAAAGTAGTGAAAGAAGTGAACCGCTTCCCCAGAACTACAATAATGTGGATAAAGCCTTGTGTAGCCAATAGCCCTTATTTCCTTCTGTCTTCTTACTTTTTATTATTTGTTCTTTAATTTGGCAGCATCTGCTTTTCAGTCTATTAGACCAACTGTTGTAAACTGAGATTTGTCTAAAGTTTTGACTTGCAACATTACAGTGTTAAATGCATCATGAGGATGAATGCTGGATTCATTAAAAAATCTGTTTCTGAATGTTAAGGTCACCTAGCCTCAATAGTTCACAGGCTTGCTTTCCAGATCTGATTAGTGTTTGTTGACATTGAGAAGTAGGATACTGCTTTATATACAAAATCCATTTTTTTTCCTCCCTTTCCATCATATATCATAAAGCCATCCAAACATCAAATGTCAGTCATATGCCATTGATACATTATGTCCAGTAACCGTTATAATGTTAATTATGATGGGAAGCTTGTCAAAAATTATATAGCGAATCATACTTTTGAAGGACTTTGTTTTGTCCAGCTGAAGGTCAGTTGTTATATAAAATCCAGGATGCAATGGGACATTCTTTTACAATCACTCTTGCTGTTAGAATTAAGAGCTTTAAATTAGACTTGAATTAGGAAAGGGATAAAATAAGACTCACTAGAGATAAGCCTGTGGGTAGCATGTCAACATCTGGGGATGGTGTGTTAGTGACGTCCTTTGGTCTGCCATCTCACTGGAGATAGGGAATGGAGGTTCATGTGGCAGCAAAGACGCAGAGGTTACTGATGTGTTAGAAATCATGGAAGCACCAGTGAATGGTCACACAGGAGTCAGATCTTCTGCCCCTAAAAGAGGTGGCAGGATCTGTAGCACAACTGAAGGGCATCTGCACCAATGCACACAGTATGAGCAATATATGGGAGGAGCTGAAAGCCATTGCGCAGCTGGAAAAATATGATATAGTTGCAATCATGGAAAAATGGTGGGAGTGCTGCAATGGATGGCCATAAACTTTTCAGAAGAGATGGGCAAGGAAGAAGAGATGATGGGTTAGCTCTGTATGTTAGGGAGTGTTTTGATGGTCTAGAGCTTGATGATGGTGGTGAAAGGGTTGACTTGATGAGTAAGAATAGGGTAAAGGCCAACAAGGCAGATATCATGGTGGGAGTCTGTTATAGACCACCCAACCAGGATGAAGAGGCAGATGAAATATTCTATAAGCAGCTGGGAGAAGTCTCACAATTGCTAGTCCTTGTTCTTGTGGGGAACATCAATTTACCAGATGTCTGCTGGAAAAACAATGCAGCAGAGAAGAAACAGTCTAGGAGGTTCCCAGAGTGTGCAGAAGATAACTTCCTGACACAGCTGGTGAGGGAGCCAGCTGGTGAAGGCACCCTGCTGGACCTGTCATTTGCAAACAAAGGAGGACCTGTGGGTGATGTGATATCTGGAGGCAGTCTTAGGCATAGTGATCATGAAATGATAGTATTCAGTTATTGGAGAAGAATGGGGGGGGGAGGCTAGCAGAACTGCCACCTTGGACTTCTGGATGGCAGACTTTGGCCTGTTTAGAATGCTGTTTGACAGAGACCCTTGGGAGGCAGTCCTGAAGGGCAAAGGAGCCCAAGAAGTTTTGACATTCTTCTAGAAGGAAATCTTAAAGGCACAGGAGCAGGCTGTCCCTGTGTGCTGAAAGACGAGTTGGTGGGGAAGAAGACCAGCCTGGCTGAACAGGGAGCTTTGGCTGGAACTCAGGAAAAAATAAGAGAGTTTATGACCTTTTGAAGAAGCAGCAGGCAACTCACTAGGACTACAAAGGTGTCATGAGGTTATGCAGTAAGAAAATTAGAAGGGACAACTAGAACTTAATCTGGCTACCATTGCAAAAGACAATAAAAATTGTTTCTATAAATACATTAACAACATAAGATGGGCTAGGGAGAATCTCCATCCAGGAAAGGTTTAGATTTGATATTGGGAAAAATTTCTTCACTGTAAGGGTTGTCAAGCGCTGGACCAGGCTGCCCGGGAAGTAGTCGAGTCACTATTCCTGAAGATATTTAAAAGACTTGTAGACTGCAGACATGGTGCTTAGGGACATAATTTAGTGGTGGTCTTTGAAGTGTTAGGTTAGTGGTTTGGCTAAATGATCTTAAAGATTTTTTCCAACCTAAATGATTCTATGAGTTAATTGTAATTTTAAAGAGTGAAAATTTTTGCTTAGTTCTATGTAGCATGGTTAAGATATTACCTTAGACATAGAAATACTGGAAGGCATTTAATGCAGAAACTTTTGAACAATCTGTTACATATTTCTACAACCTAATTTTCAGGAATGCAGATATTTGATCTAGTTTTTAACCTACTGCTGTAATGAGGTGGAATTATAAAAGTTGGCGACTGGCATAAGAGACATCATCCTTTTATGCTTTTTAATATCAGTGAGTTCAATAGAGTTAGAAAGGTCCTTTTGGCAAGAATCCCATGATTTAGAAACATTTCTAATTCTCTACTAGAGAATACAACTTTGCAATACTATTGGGAATATTTATGGTTACTTTAATCCTTTTTTCAAAGTGCTCTGTAAATACTGGTTATATAATTCCCATTAGAGTCCTGTGGGGTAGGTATTTCTTATTTCCATTTTATAGATGGCAGTATGAAACATTAAGGAAAGAAAAAAAAATTTTATGGTTTTAGTGTCCTTCCCGACTGCCCCTGGCTAGTGTGAGGATGTAGCAGAAACTCTGAAAGGGAAAGTCACACATTTCAAGTCAGGAGCACAACAGTTCAAGACACTTTTTGAATGAGAAACCTTTTAATTTGGCCTAAAAAAACCCAGACCCTTAGTTGTTACTTTTCATAGAATCTAATTTTAAAATAATCATTAATGTTGGAAATGTGTGTGTTGTAATTTGCTGGCAGTTTAGATTTGAGAAAATGAAAACTTATTTGTAGGTGTTCCCTCTGTCCTTTCTTCCCCCATTTCCCTTTCTTCCTTTTCTCTCTCTATTAACACAATTTCACAAGAAAAAGGTCGTCAAAAGCCATAAAAACAGAGCCCTGTTAAGATTTCTGATTGTTATTGCAAAGATTTTTATCTGTGTCTCATGAAGGATGATACTGTACATTGACAGTACTGAACTATTAATTTCTTTCTGAGAAAAGTAAAAACACATTTAGGTCACACTGCTGCTTTACACACAGTGGCAATGTAGATTACTCTTGTGTTCATTCCCATTGCTATGCACCACCACAGCTGATACTCTGAAATTATATGGGCCCTGATCCATAACTATTCTTGATTGTTATTAGTCCCAGTTGCTTCATGGTGACTTTTCAGTGTGTAAAAATAAGCACTTAGATTTTAGCAGAACAAGGATCTTAATATGTAACTGCATATGACCAAGTCTTGCCTTGGCCTCATGAAGGAAAATAAACCATACACAAACACAGAGCTCATTAATAATTTCTTGAGTCCTTTCACCCTGGTTCAGTCACTGTCACTAATTTGTTATGATTGCAGTAACATTTCAAGAGTTTCCATATTTTTATTTTGTCTCTATGACTTCATGGGGTCTTGGTTATTTTATATTACCCAGAGTGTCACAAGTGGAATCAGACCCAGATAAAATTATGTAAATGTCAATAAAATAAATTATCCTATTTTTGCAGATGTTCTTCATCTGTATTGAATTTGATTCAATGGATGCTTGTCTCCATGCATAATGATCCAGACCTAAAGGATGAAAGTGTTCTTGGAGCAAAGAAAACACATTCTGAATCCTTACTGTAAATTATACACTATACAAAATCAGTCCAAATTGTTCAAACCCTTGGACAATTACAGTGTTATTCTACTCACCATGCTGAGTACTGTGTAATTATCGTGGTTAGCAGCAGTTTGCTTGCTCTCAGTCCTGAAGGGAGATGCAAGCTTTACTGAACAAAAATAAATGCAGATGTTGGACCTTGTTTTGTTTTCTGACTCAGCAACTGAAAATATACTCAAAATGTGAAGGATTTTTTTTCTACTTATTTAGTTGATATAGCGTTAACAAAAACACTGCTATTGATCAAATATGCAGTGTGCTATACATAATGGATAGTATGATTACTTGCATGATTAAAGAATTTGCTAGGCTGCAACCTGAATCTTTATTTGTAAAAAGAAATAAATAAAAAATCAGGGAGATTGTTCCCAAAGCAGGAAGATGCACTTATTAATAACCTTTTTTAAAAAAATTACTTTTCTAGTTCATAGGCTTGTCGCCCTTCTATTAAGTCAATGATAGATTTGCTTGCATAGTTCATAATGTGTGAAACATACTTCACATGTAAGTCCATTGGTTTCATAGAGTTAGTTTACCAATTCTCTTCATAAAGATGATCAGTCTTCCTAACCAAAATATTTCCAATAGAATTAAATTCCAAGAACTTGTTTGGCTTATGGGCCAAGCTTTTGAACATTGACAACTTCTATGTAATTGCGGGAAGGATTCAATCTAAGTTCCTAACATTTCTGAACATTTTGGGTGGACCTAACTTCCACTTGACATCAAATCTTGGAACTTGATTATTACTTGATGTCTTTGGCTCAGGAAATCAGTAATAGAAGACATCATTGTCTTCACCAGTTAGAGGATACATGTGGGATTCCATCTGGCATCAGGCTGGATTTTGATTAGAAGATTAATCTTTTGATTAGAAGATAATATTATTACATTTTTTATGGCTTTATGGTAATTTCTGTCTGAGAAAATCTAAGGAGTATTTATAATGTGCCCAAAAATACGCTATGAGAATATTAAGGAACAGTCTGAAAAGTAGCAGTCTGTCTGTCTTGGATGACCTGTTAGATATTATAAAGTCTTTCTTTCCTCAAAGTGTTGAGACCTGAGATGGGAACTCCTCGGTGTGTAGTGTCAGCTAAATTTACTCTTAGCTGAATTATGCAAGTCTACTTGGGTCTTCCCGAGTGTGTTACTGGCCACAGAACACTGCCATAGCTAGATATGTGGAAGACTAAGGCAGTCAATGTGTAAATGCCCTTGTCTGAAGGGTGGCAGCTGAAGGAGGTAGAAAATAGGATTAGTTGCAGTCTTTCCTCTCCTTTCCTTTGCATGGTACATGTACTGAAGGAACTTGTAGAAACTTTATGTGTGCTTTGAAACCGCTCCTCACTCTTGGCTGTGCCTCAAAGGTATGTGTGGTTAACAGTGGAACTGTTTGTTCTCAGTATTTAGACTGCTGTGGTGCCTCTTGGAAGTGTTTCCTTCCGGTTAATGCCCTCACAGCTTTCCCTCTGTATTGGCACAGATGCGCTCACTTTCCCATCTTGCCTATGTCTTTATGTGTTTATTTTCAGTAAGTCTTGGCACTGGCTGCATGTTCCACAGTTTAAAGATCTTTTTTCCATGGGTCACTTACTAATTCCAGGGATCTGATTGCTTGCCTTACTTTCACGTCTGTCCTCCTAACTTCTGAATATGTTGTGCAGTACTATCAGTCTTTTATTCTAAGGGAAATTGTGTTTTCTCAACACTGATAGTTTTGGTAAGTATTTTATCTTTCCATCTAGGGTGAGAAGAAAAAGGAAAGTTTCCCATTGATTTTCGTGGTCTTGGACAAAGTTTCTCTATCCTTTCGATGTCATCTGTAAATGAGATTGGGCCATTCAGTTGTTTAGAGTCACTTATGTTCTCAGAGAGATTAATTTGGGCAATTCTTCCATGTGCCAAAGCAATCAAGAGCCAAATTAGGCCTTATGGATTGTCTTTTTATCTAAGCGTGTTTAAGAGGGTGAGGACCACTTTTTATAATGTTTTATAAGTAAACTTTGTGCATTTTTTAACTACTGAACAACACTTACATGCATTTACTATAAACAGCCTTGAGATCTAAAGAAAAAAAAACTGCTTAAGAGCGTAGCATTATTATTGTAACAGACTGTCTCCATGAGGCCAAATATTGTTTTGATTCTTGGTACTAAATTGCAGTTCTCAAAAAAGAATGGAGCTGTTCCTACCTTTGATATGTCCTTGTGCCAAGTCAGTGAATAGGGCTCACTTTAACTCCATACTCTGCACTGTTTTGTTTCTTTTTGTTAAACAGATGATATTTTTCTTCAGCTTAAAATTCTTTATTTTATTTTTCTGTAACATAGTCTGTAAGTGCCATAAAGACTGCAGTGCAAGGCTATTTTCTCACTAATGTATATTTTTCAGTGAAAATTCAGCCTCCAAGAGAACAAATATATTTCCTAGAGGGGAAAAAAGTGTTAATTGGTACCTTGGTGATATATTCACTGCATCCTGTTTTCAAATTTGACTTTTTTAGAGTGGAGCACTCCAATACTAAATGGGTTTGTTTTTACAAAAAAACTTGGGCCAATGTTCCTGTGTATATGTATATTTTAGAAAGAAATGGACTGTACAAACACCACCACACACATTGAGTGAGTGACTGCTGTATAGGATGTTTACTTCAGAGGTCTGCAACTAATCTTGCAGAACTGAAAAATTCACCTATTAAGTGGATGCAGATAATGAACTCTTTTCAGAGCTGGACAGAAAAAAAAAATGCTGTTAGCAAGCAGCTTTATTGAAAGTTTTACTGGTGCTGTGAACAAAATCAGTCATAAACACCACAGTGTAATACCCATCTCTTGTTGAAACTAAGATAGTAGGAAACTACTTTAAGTCTTTTTTCAGGCAAAGGCTTTGAGCTGTAACTTAAAAACCAGTCAAAAGTCATATGCTTTCTGTGGGAGATGCCAACTCTATAGAAAGCCATGAGGAGCTCAGGTGGAAGCTGTTGCTCCTGTGAGGACCCTGGAATAGCTCCAGAGATGATGCCTGCTAGGGAAGCAAAACAGCTCCTGGAAGTCAGCTGTGGGTATTTTGTGCCCATGAGTGGTGAAGGTCCTGGACTCAGAGCCCCTTTCATGTTCAGCTGGCAGACAGCATCACTGACTGTGAGCAATGTTTCTCTATCACTCCTGGCAAAAATTACTCAATTCAAAGGGAGAAAGATGGAGAGTGCCTTGCACACAAGAGGAAGATTTCCCTTAGGCTTGCTCCTAGCTCCTGCTAAGCACAACTTGTCCAGAGCTGTGTAGCACCTTGTACTGCAGGGAAAACACACATCATCTTGGCTACCACTTATCTTGGAGCCCATCTCCACCTTTTCAGCCCATAGTAATGTTGCTGAGAAGTACACAGTATAACAGAATGCCCTGAAATGTAGGATGTAAAATTGCATTCCCTGTGGCATATTCTGGTTTTCTCTAGACATGTGACCATTCAGTTCCTTCTGATATGGATTTGGAAGAGCCTTGTGAAGAGTTCAGCTGAGTCTAAGCACCCACAGCTGTTGCAGAACTGATCAAGCTCCTCAGATACAGGGACTTTTATTTCTTCTTGTTTGACAACTTTTTTTCATCTCTGAAATCAGAAATCTGTAAATGGAACAATTGGTACATGTTTCTACTTTTCTACCTGAAAACCATTGATGTCCAATGGAGCTCAGTTCATCAGGGACCTGTGGAATCTAGCACTGGTTTCTCATCCCAAAAACTCAAATTTTACTCACTTTTAGCCAGCTTTAAAAACGTTGCTCAAACTCTGCCTTCTGAGATTTGCCCAGGGTATTGCACAACAAGTCCTGTGCTGCTTAGCAGACACATTTTCTGAGCTAGCTGTGTTTGAGCTAACTTACAGCATTCAGAACCAGAAGATTCAAACTGACAAAGCTGCTTGTACTTGAGCAACAATACCTAAATTCACACAGACCAGAGTTCTTTTCCCAACTAGTAAGCGTCTTCTCAAGTAGCTGTAAAACAAGCTCCTGGAGTGGTATGGTTATAAATCCAGCAATCTGGTCCGCAGCCATGCTGAGGGCTTGCTGTAATGGCTTTAAAGTAGGTTCTGTATTGAAACACTGAAAAGCTGACATTTGAACATCTGTTATTGCTAAGTAAATATTATTAATGAATAAGTAGTTCCTCAAAGACTTGTCAGTGCTTATGCTTTGTACTTTTATCAATCTCCTGTATATTTTTTTTGTTCCTTCCTCTGTAAAAAGGAAATGGCTTCCTTCCCTGAACTGGGGGTAAAAGGAGAGAGGTCTGAGGAATCACATTAATAACCTTGCACCCTGCATTGAATGGACAAGAACTTCTCTGTGGTCCACAGTTTTCCCAAGATGATTTTTTGTTTGTTTTCCACAGTACTATCTGGTGAATAAACATGACTGTTCCCCACTTCCCATCTCTCACAGCTCGCTGTAGGTGACCAGCCAGCCAGCTGGTGCCAGATTAATGACAGAAAACAGATTTTATTGTCAAGTCAGCTGTGAATAATGGGACTTTCTGCTAATTCCCATGAAAGCTAACTAATCTGCCAATTGAAATAATGTATTTGCAATCCAGGCTGCCACTAGGAGCAGACTTTTTTTAAAGAGTAAGACAAACCACACATAAAATCTTTTTATTGATCAGAAGCGGAAAAAGGGCAAATTTACCTACTTTCCTGAGTTCTGTACCACTGAGGCCACTTCTTTCTTATCCCAGTGAAATGCAGGAGCTCTAGATCAGCCTTTCTTCTCATGGACATGTAGCAGTCTCTGCTTTCTCCCTGCCATCTCCAGCAAGAGAAAATTTAAAACGTAGGGAGGGTTTTAGTTTTGGTTGTGGTTCTTTTGCATGTGTGTGTGAAAGACTGTGCAAAACTTACAAAAGTTGGACTTAAAGTTTTAATTAAATTATATATTCTTGGCAAAAAAAAAATTACAATATAAACTGTCAAAATTATTCAAAGAATGACCGAATCATTAACTTCAGTAAGCTGCTATTATTTTCTTGGTATTATTTATTTTATTTTATTTTTAATCTGTAACAAAATTATAGATAGCTATGTATATACAAATATACCTTTAGGAATATTATCCTCCTTCAAGTGTGAATGTTTGAAAGAAAGGAAATATTGGCTCACTAGTAATGCAATTCTGAGTTAAGGGACATACTATTTGTATATATCCTTTTTATTCAACACCACATCTCTTCTCTAGAGGTTTTGTTTTATTTAAGGCAAAACAAAATCATTCTTATTGTTGACAACAGGTATTGGAGAGGATCCCAGGGAAACTGATAGAATTGTTTGCCTTTTTTTTAAAAAAAACCACCTTTTTGTGTGAAAGCAAAAATCTTGTATAACCTGTTAAGCAAAATTACAGAGAACATTGACAAGAGATTTAATTTCTCTTTCATGGGAAGGGTTCCAGCCATGGACCTATAATGGATTCAAGATTCAAGCTTCAAGCAAGCCTGTCCTTTCCCTTTTCGTTCATGTGCAGAGAAATAGGTACAACGTTTGAAGGAGAAGCTTTTGTATGTATGTGCCCACATACATTTATTAGCAGTAGACAATTCAGGCATACCTTTTAGAGACAGCTTTGGACAAAGTGACGGTTCTAGCAAAGAGGCAAGAGTTGTGTGGCAATCTGTTTTTGAAAGAAAAAACACTCCAGCATTAAGGATTATTAAGGATTGGCTGTGTACCTATGACACATTGAGTAGCCCATCAGTTTGCAGAGAGAACTAGGACCTTAGTGCAGTAGTCTTGCAGAGTGAAAGTATAATTTGGGTTGGAAGGGCAGGACTCCTATTTTGTTTTATCAGCAAACGCAGGAATTGACCAGGAGCTCTTCAGGAATGACCTTCAGACCACACTTGATCTGACATACTCCAACCATGTACTGGACGATACTACTCATTACTTTTTGTGCTTCAAGTGTCTAAGCAGCTGTGGGAGGACCAGAAGTACATGTTTAATCTGTTTGGCACCAGTTGTTTTTTTTTTCCTGCCCTGAGTAGTGGAGAAATCTTTGCCTGACAAAGCCATTATCTGGGACGAGTGCTGCAGGTTTTGTCTCCTGACCAGCTCAGGCTCCCTGTGCCTTACTCAGTTTCTGCTGAAACCTTGCATACTTGTTTTAAAGGCAACATGCAACGAAAGCAAACAGAAGCAAACAGCTCTGCCTCTAAGAAGTGGCAGGAGTGCTGGAGGTAGCAACCATGCTTTACTCATGCCAGAAAACAGAGTTTAAGCTTCCTGAACAGCCACTCCCTGCCACGCTCCAGTGCAGACGTCTGCTTCCACTGCACATGTACATGTGGGAGGGTATACTTTTGGGAGAGTGGCAGCATTTGTTGTTGCTCTATGGCCTAATTTTCCTTTAAGTACCTTAAGAGAGGTCCCTCTCCAGCTGTTTTCATCAGCAGCACAGGAAGATGAAGAAGGTGAATGGGCACTGCCTGAGAGCAGAAGGTGGACAACAGAGTGAGGATGGCTGATTACAGTAGAAAATCAGAACAGATGAGTGCTGGATGTAGAGCAGGAGCAGTTGTCTGTGGTTCCTAGAAAAGGATGAAGATAAAGTTCAGCAGAAGGCTGAGGTACTATAAAAGACACCAGCAGAATACAAAGGCTACTTCTAATAAGCCAAATCAGTTCATTGGGTTAATATATGTGATAAATATATTTTCTATGTAATTAAGTCAAAGCACATTATTGATAAATTTTTAATTACTCTATTATTAATGGCTGAAGCTTTTGTAGAACACTTATGCATTTAACAAGCTACAGATAATTAGCTTATAGAGATATACATATATAGATAATTAGATATTAATCATTTAAAGCATGAACTATAATTTAGGAAGCTTGTTAATTGTCATGTAGCTTTGTAAGCTATCATTTTAACTGCCAATGACATTAATTTGTATTTCTCAGCACTTCACTGCATATTTTCTATTAGAATAACTATAGGGGGAATGAGTTCATAAACAAATGCAATACAATGATCCTTTTATCTTGAGGTTACAACTTGCTGATCCAAACCCAACTCAGTAGTGACTTAAATTTGTTACTGCAGAACAATACTGGCAGAAGAACAAATGGATTCCATGAATAAATTCAGGCTAATAATTAGAAGACAGTTTCTAACCATCTGGAATAGTAAGCAGCCCACAGAATGTTGTGGAACAGCCTCCAGAAGAATATTGCAATGAGTTTGTTGAAATGTTTTGAAGATGAAGCTTGATAAACTTCTGCATGAGATTGTTCAGTATGATAGTCTGCAACTACAGGGGGCTGAAATAAAGAAGTTCATGCCACTGCATTCAGTCTTTTGTACACTGGGAGGGAATGCAATGCCAGTCCATAAGGATTAACATCTGCGTTATGGAATGATGATGATGATGAATGTAGAGGCCAATAACAGGATAGACATGGATCACTTCTCCTCACTAAGCATTGGTGAGTTGTTGCCCACCACAGACCTGCTCAGTTGCAAATCACAAGGAATTTTCACTGACATCAGTGGAAACAGGAATCCATTGTTAGCCAAGAAGTGTGTTTTAAGAGTGCCTTTACACATGATTTTGCAAGCCTTATCTAATGCTTGGACTTTTAACTTCTAGATGCAAATGACACTTGAATTAAGATTAACAGAGGAAATAACTGTTTGTTGTTACAACTGTGCTGTAACTTCAGCTAAGACTGGAAGAAAGGCAGTATTTCCCATGGTCATCTCACCTAGCACTTTTTCCCAAAGTTTTTCATAAGTGAAAGTTGTCAAAGTTAGTCTCAATACAGAAGTGATACTGACAGAGCAGGAACAACTTATCTGCATCTTCTATCCTAAGGCCATCCAGAATGAAAAAAAAAACAACTAGTCAGATGCTTGGCTTGCGAGACTGGAAGGCTGTACTGAATTCAATAGTTGTGGTGTTTGGCATTTGCTGGTGGTCTGCCCCAAAATGTATACTAATTGCTTATTAGTTTTGCTGTATGAATCCTTCCTCAAAATGGATTAAAAAAGAGGGCACAAAAGTTCATTGAGGCTCAATCCAGTGACTGCTGTTTATCATTGCCCTAATACAACTTTTGGCTCAGGAACTCTTAACTTGCTGGTTAATGCAATTTAGAGAATCTTCTTGCTTGCTAGTCACGTTCATTTCTTGTACTTTTCTCTAAACATTCACTGCTACCAGCTACCAGAACTGGGGCTCTGGAGTAGATAGCCTACAAGTCTCACACATGATGAAACCCCAATGTTCATTCCT
>NW_010191981.1:43334-47016 GCF_000695765.1 Mesitornis unicolor
GCTCTTCAACTACCTTTTTCTCTTTGACTTTCCTTCTTCTGAAAGAAAGATATTTGAGAAGTTTTGAAAAATCTCTGTATCAGTTTACATTTTCAAAACTGTTGTTTATATTACCAAAGGAATATAGATGATTATTCAG
Organism: Mesitornis unicolor; assembly: GCF_000695765.1. Taxonomy (NCBI): domain Eukaryota; kingdom Metazoa; phylum Chordata; class Aves; order Mesitornithiformes; family Mesitornithidae; genus Mesitornis; species Mesitornis unicolor. The sequence continues at coordinate 43,474 of NW_010191981.1, forward strand.
CTTCCTAAGTACCATTTGCATGAAACTCTTCCTGATAAAAGAAATCCAATGGAAAAATCTATTAATATTTTGCTGCATATTGTATTCATTTGTTGCATGGCATATATTGAGATGTTGGGAGTTTTTAGTGTGAACTTTTCTTCTGGTAAGTATGCCATGTAAAATGGGGCAGTTCACCAGAACCTTGGGACCAGTCCACCAACCTTAGCATTTGGGTGCTAAACTCTCACTGATGTTGGCAACATCAGCATAGCATAAATTTGAACCTTTTTTTTACCTAACAAGCTTGATATTTGATTAAGATTATAATTAGATCATGAAATGTACTTATAATATTGTGGCTAATATTAAAATTGTTACAGAAGTTAAAACTGTGAAATACTACTTTCCTGACTTCCTGCTTATCACAGACTTACATTTGACCAGAACTTTGAAAGCTTGTGATAAGCCATAATATTTTTGTTTCTTCTTCTCTTCCCTACTGCTTGAAGCCCCTTAGGTAGTAGAAAATGGTGTAATGTTTGCTCATGCCCTAGCCTATTATTTGCTTCTGTTTTCTCTTACTTTCTACAACCATTTCCTTAAATCTGTGTTGCCTTTCCAAGGTAAAAGGATTATTTAAAATAATCTGTTATTTTGAAGGAGATGCATTATTTTGTAAAGAAAGGTCTTCATGTGGAGGGAAACTGCAGTGAGGAGCTAGATTAATTTCTTTACAGGTAGCAGAAACTTGGAGGGGTAAAGCCTGAGAGCATTTATTTGGGTTAATGGCTTTCAGTTGCATGTCTGTCTGCTGAATAATGATTGAGCTGCTACATCAGTCAGTCTCTTCCACTGCAAAACATGTGTTTGGTTAATGGCATTGACATATTGGAAGTTGGACTGAGCCTCCTCACTTGAGTTGTTCGAACACGATGCAAGACGAGAGTGTGTTCTGAATGTGCAGCATCAAAGAGACTTTGGTTTTGACATCACTTGTGCTGCTTGTTATTTAATCATTCCCATCCTGAGTATTTATTTTCTAAAGGATAAAATTGGCTTTCAGATTTCAAGTCCTGCAGTTTTGATCTTTATTATATACTTGTATTACTGAGTGATGTGGAAAAATAATAAAGTAGAAAGCTTTGAGTACTCTCTTGAAAATTGCTGGGAGAAAAATTTGTAAAGTACTTAAGCAGCATGTAAAATTTTCAAGTCCCTCTCTCATTTAGTCAAAGGGTTATCTAAGTCACAGAGACACTTCTAGAAAATATCCTGGTGTTTCTACAGCGAGGATCAGTGTTTGGACACATGGATACAAAATAAGTGTTTTGGCTGTATCACAAGGTATACTAGTTCATGAAATTGTTTTTTTGTTGGGAAAATGCATCATTAGCAACTAGCAGTAGCAAGGAAGCAAAGAGCCTCTAATAATACAAGGATTAATTTGAAGACTTATTTGATTTGGTTTTGTCTTTTTACACTGTTTTTGTAAGATGGAGTCTCTGCCTTCCTCCACATGCCTTGCCCTTCATTGCTGCTAACCTGCTTGATGGAGTCTGATTGTAACCCAGAAACAGGTTATTATTTGTGTGAGAGATTCCATTTACTCAAGCTAGCTTTTGCTAGGCCTCTTTTGTTTTGCTCTCACAAGCTTCCATCCTCATCTGCCAGCCTCCTAGGTGGGCAGAAGTATTTCAGATAATGTGTGCTATGGCATTAAGTGTGCAAAAAGCAGGAGTGGGAATTCACGGGGTCCCATGTGAAAGTTCATAGGCCGCCCAGAATTGCATTCCAGAAACAACAAAAGCTATCAGTCTTGTGGGTGCAGACCCTTTCAATTCACTGACAGTAATAATTCCACCCTTAACTCTTCAGTAATGCATTAGCATTAACTGTAATTTTTGCCTTCAGACAGGCTCTGCAGTACAGCAATGATAGTTCCTACCCTGTAATTGTAGGATCCTCATTAATCAAAAAGAATATTATGACATTGTGAGCTCACAAGAAAGACAATTCATGACTGACACAATAAAGGCCTAAATTATGCAGCTTTGATGATTAGAGGTGCAAAATTGCTTTTTAATTTTTTTTCCTTGTGAAAATAGGATTTAGCATCTGTAAGAAAAAAATGTATAATGAAAGTAAGGAGTGTTCAGAGGCGAGTAACACCAGCTCAAACTAGAAGAGACCTTTATTTCAAAAGGAAATTAAAATTTCAAAGCTGTTTGGTAGTGGTTTTTTTAATAGGTAAACTTGAATTTAAATCAGGATCTTGAAGAAAAAATACATAAGAACCACATTTCTGTAGCGGTGTGTTTAGTAATTCACTGCCATTATTCTTTAAAATTACAGAAAATTTATATATGGTTTTGGCCAGCTTCCAAAATGTGTTTTGATATGTATGAAATGATTAATACTCAAACACATCTCATAAATTGAATGCAGTTATATATATTCTCCTTTGTTTATAAGGAGCCAGATATTCTGAATCATAAATGCAGGAGAGAGGAAAAAAATGTTAAAGCCAAGTTTCTTCCACTGAAGGTACGTAGGCAAAATCTATTGAGTTCCTAGAGGAAATCTGAAGGCTGTTTCAATAAACACTGGTTTAAGTGAAGCCAGCCCAGTGGGAACTCTTAGGAAGACCCAACATCCCCTAAAGACAGAGGACTGAAGGGATGCTGAGCAGGTGGTGTGCTCCCAGAGGACCACCTTGTCCCTGTTTAGTTGTGCATGGTGGGCATTCTGAAGTTCTGTGACTAATGAGGAAGTTAATCAAAATGAGGTTTTCTCTTCAGGGATTCCTTCCTCCAGAACTGACTAACTGCAGCACTCGCAATGCAAGTAACCAATGACTTAAATGAGCATTTAAGGCTCTGGGACAGTCCCCAAAAGTGCCTCCTGAGTTGGACTCCTCACTTGCACAGGAGTTAAATGACTTATTTCAGACACTCATGTCTATCCATAGGTAATTACATATTTTTAACTATAGCCCTGGTTGCTAAGACAGCCAGATTTCTTCTTAGTGCGTTAGAGAGGATTCCCTTCTATTTTCTGGAAAAAAGATAGTTGAGGAAACGAGGGGAAAAAATTCTTTCTGAATATTACACAAATCCTCATTTCTGCTCCAAATAAAGCATTTTGCATGCCACCCCCATGTACATTGCTTTTGTTTGCCTGAGGTTGTGATGTGTAGGATGGTCAAAATTAGCCATTAAGTATAATTGATGAGGAAAATACTAATTTTTGTTTAAAGATATTTCTTGAAATAATGTACATTCCTTACTCTTTTGTTGTTATAGAAATTATTTAAACCAAGTGTTTATGCAGTTTCTTTCAGGACTGACCCCATAGCACTTCATGAAATCCTTTTTTTCTTCATGTTTCCTGCGATGATCTATATAATATGTGCACACTCTGGTATTACCTAGGAAGTAAGCTGAGAGGATACCTAAAATTTTGCTTTTCCTTTGAATTCTGGCAGGATAAACTGAGATTCAGGGATGAATTCACAAAGGAATTTGTCTTCCTATAGTCACAGAATCACAGAATCTCAGGAGT
>NW_010191982.1:0-291 GCF_000695765.1 Mesitornis unicolor
CCCTTGAGAAGCCAGACTGGGAGCTATTTACAGACCGCTCCAGTTTCGTCTTGAATGGAACCTGCTACGCTGGATATGCGGTAACAACTGAAAATAGTGGTGGAGGCACAGGCACTGCCCATCACAACCTCCGCACAGAAAGCAGAGTTGATGGCATTAACCCGAGCCTTGGAACTAAGGAAAGGAAAGAAGGCTCACACATGGACTGACTCTAAATATGCCTTTGGTGTAGCCCATGTCCATGGGGCCCTGTGGAAAGAAAGAGGACTACTGTCCTCACAGGGAACAACT
>NW_010191982.1:695-3807 GCF_000695765.1 Mesitornis unicolor
TAGTGGTGCCTCCCCTGATTATGAGGGAAATCTTGCAGGTAAAGCATCATGAATGTCATTGGGGTGCAGAAGCCCTGGTACAGCTTTTAAAACGAAATGTAATATCAGTGAAAATGTTGGAAATGGCTAAATCAGTGTCTGCAAAATGTGAGATTTGTTTAAAGAATAATCCAGTAGTAGGAAAGAAAGTTCAGTTGGGCAGAATGAAAACAGGAGTAGAGCCAGGTGACTATTGCCAAATTGATTTCACAGAATGGCCTCGATGCAATGGGTACAAATACGTGTTGGTTGGGGTTGACACCTTTTCTGGATGGCCAGAAGCCTTTCCCTGTCACACAAATCAGGCTAAAGAGACTGTTAAATGGTTATTGCAGGAAATTATCCCAAGATGTGGAGTCCCACTTGGAATATCATCAGACAGAGGACCACATTCTGTGGCCACGGTGGTACAAGAAGGAAGCAAGGTCTTAGGAATTCCCTGGGACTTGCATGCTCCTTGGAGGCCACGGTCCAGTGGGAAAGTGGAAAGAATGAATCAAACCCTGAAAAGACAAGTCAGTAAGATTTGCCAGGAAGCTCAATTGGAATGGCCCCAAGCACTTCCACTTGCATTGTTACAGATACGAGTAAAACCTAGGAGTGGACTGTCAGTAAGCCCCTATGAAATAATGTGTGGAAAACCATATGAGTCACCTGAGCCTGATCCCAATGCACGTGTCAAAGGAAAACAAGAGGTGCAGAACTATTTGCTTTCTCTCGGAAGAACTCCAGCCTGACTCCGAGAAGCAATAGTGTGGAACCGGCCTTTGACACTGGAAAACCTGGTGCACAACATACGGCCAGGGGACTGTGTCTGTGTGAAGACCTGGAATGAAGAATCTCTGCAGGAAAGGTGGAAAGGCCGTACCAGGTGCTGCTGACCACTTTCACTGCAGTCAAGATTGCCCAATCAGATGGGTGGATCCACTACACCCGAGTGAGGAAGACCCCGCCTGTGAACTGGAGAGCGCTTGGAGACCCAGAGACTTTGAAATTAACTTTAAAGCATGATTAACCTTGTTTATTTGCTTATTTGGCAGTCTATGGTGGTGGAAACATGGATCAAAATTGGGTGGCTACATCGGACCACACGGGTGACACAAGTTTGGGCCCAAGGTCAGACCAATCAGGCTTCTGATCAGGTAATTTCAGTATCAGGGATAACCCAGGAGGAAAATTTGATGATTGGATTGATCAAAGGATTTGCAAATGTACAGAATATGTCACAAATCACTGCCTGTCTGCCAATCCCACGGGCAGCTGGAAAACCTGTTCCATGGGGAATTTTAACAATGAATTTGACTGAGCCATGCTTACAAAAACCCATCACTAAATGGGAAGAACAAGTGAGTGTGATTAGAATGGAATGGAAATCTTCAGGAAATAGAGTAGATTGTTATAAGCTGTTTAATCCTCAATTTGTTGCTATGGATAAGTTTGGAGATGTTGGATGGTGTAAATACGATCAGCCCATAAAACAGAACGTGTCTCGAGTGATCATAGCATGCAATGAAGATGGAACAAGTCCTAAAGAAATCAAAGGATGGGATTGCGTTTGGACTTTGGGCATCCATCTCCAATTTAAACACATGGCAAAAACCCCGTGGTGCTTCCAATGGGATGGGAACTGATACTGGATGGGACGATGGCTTATAAAAATACAAGAGAAAAACAAAAGGAGTCCCTTGGTGGGAATGTGGACAGGTTTATAATTGCAGCACAGTAGATCAAGTGTTCCAACAAATACCTCCATTAGCAGCTGCTTTAAAATCTGGATGCATATGATGAGGATTTAGAAATAATCTGAGTGACAGAAAGCACTATTGGAACAAGCAAGGAGGGAGGGATGAGGAGGTGATAGGGAGGAAGCAGGGTCCCCTTCTGCAGAGGGGAAACTGAGGCAGGAGCCAGGGTCACCGGGTACCGTGGGTGCTCCCTGAGCGTGCACCAGGGTGTCTGGGGGGGACACGATGGGTTGGGACATACAGGACACCTCCATGGTTCCTATGGGGGTAATGAGGGGGGAGCTCATTAACCTCCCATCTGCACCTCCAAACCAGGGTGCACCCCCACCCTGCACTCCCAAATCTGGGTAACACCCCCACCCTGCACCACCAAAACTGGTTAAACCCATCTGCACCCCATAACCCAGTTAACCCTCCCACACCCCCACACTGGGATGTGCCCACACCCTGCACCCCTAAATCTGGTTTTACCCCACCCACACCCCAAAACCCATGGGTGCCACCGGGGCCCCCTCCTCAGAGGCAGGTGACCCCCCCACCCATGGTGACAGCACCCAAAGGACATAGTCTTTACAGGGGGACAGGAGAAACTGATGCACGGGGTGGGGTCATAGCCAGCACCCCTACCCCAAGAACCCGTTTAGTGTTACACTGGTTAAACTGGGAAGACTGGAAGCTGCTGCTTGGGTCTTCCCCAGCAGAATTAGCCCTTGGGGTGGGGTCTGCCCCATGGCAGGGGGAAACCGAGGCACAGGGTCAGGGATCAGTCCCCCACCCCATAAGATGGGACCCCACTTAGTTCTCAGCAGGGGAAACTGAGGCACAGCCCCATCTTCTGCCTCAAAATGAGATCCTGGGGGGAAACTGAGGCATGGTTCTGTCCTCCACCTCCTATAGCTGCCCCAAACCAGTTCCCAGCTGGAAAATCTGGGGCACGGATCCATCTTCCATCTCCTAAAGGTGCCTCAATCCATGCTCTAATGGGGGAAACTGAGGCACGGATCCCTCCTGTCCCTCCAAACCCCTCCCCCCTCACCTCCCCATCGCCTCCCCCTTCTCCTCCAACAACTCCAGCACTCCCAATTCTCCCAGTCGCGCCTTGGCCAACTCCTCCCAGCCTCGGTTGGCGCGGGGGTTTCGGGGCGAGGGGGGGGGGAACCCCTCGACACGGACAGGGAGGCCAGTGGCTGCCAGGGCCCGGCGTGCCCGCTGCTCTGCAAAGCGCCCCACACCCAGCACCAGCCCCACGCCCAGCACCCCCACGGCCTGCACCAGCGCCCGGTCGCAGAGCCCCATCAGTTGGGTGCGCAGGGCGGGGGGCAGCTCGG
>NW_010191982.1:4240-4501 GCF_000695765.1 Mesitornis unicolor
ACCTCAGGAGATGGACGGGCACATCCCCTGTGCGCCCCACAAGCACGCCTGTGCCTCGGTTTTCCTCACCTGAGACTCCATGGGGATAGATTGGGACCCCCAGGCACCCCACAAGCACTCCTTTGCCTCAGTTTCCCCCCTCCTTCAACTCCATGGGGTCGTATGGGATGCACACCCCTGGGCACAGCCACCCTGACCCCATCCCAGCCTTGTTCATGCCTCAGTTTCCCTCCCCACCGGGGCCTCCCCCAGTGCCGCACC
>NW_010191983.1:0-14041 GCF_000695765.1 Mesitornis unicolor
ATTTCATTTTACTATACACCTGGAATTATTCTTTTTTTCCCCTGACTGTTTAGGTGAAATTGATGAATGCTCAGTTTCTTTTCAGATTCCCACAGCTGAAGCAGTCCCTCACCAGAAAAGATTAGTATGTCTTTCTTTTTTTTTAATTGTTTATCTATTTACACAAGTTATTTTGACAAGGATGCTGGCTGAATGCCAATGAGGAAATGGGCTTTCAGTCACAGAAGACACTATATATAGAAGGCGCTATACTATAGTTTGTAACTTTTTTTTTTTCCTCGGGAGAGGCAATGCAAACATTTTTCACTGAAGGATGAACAAGTTAACATGAGTGTTTGGGATTCTTAGAACTAGCATCAGTCTGATGTTGAGCTTTTGAAAGAGAAATAAAATTGAAGTAGGAAGTTCAGCTGTTGCCATGCTGAAAACATAGCAAAATAAAATATTTAGGAAATGAGAACTATGGAATTATTAAAAAAAATGTATTTTCTAACTTAACATATCCTATTACAAACAATAAAAGGTAACAAGTGTTAAAAATTGAAAAAAGAATATGTGGTTTGAGTGAACAACAAAATCTCTGGAAGGCAGTGTGTGTTAAAAAACAGGATATTAAAGTACTTTTCAATATTATGCCAAGAAAACACTACTCTCTTACCAAGGATTATTGGCCACAACAGCTGATTCCCCATGAGGAATCCAATATAAACCAGCAGCAAAGGATGGAGTTAGCAGACTGCATGAGCTCAGAACTGAGGAGAGTCTTGGGATTCTAATTCTGCAGGCACAGGGATGATGTGCCCCGGCAGAAAGTCAGCAGCACAGAAAGCTGATTCTTTTCAGAAAGTTTTTCCCAGTGGGAACTGAAACCGTGACCCTGTTTTTCCTCCTGAAATGTAAAGAATGCTTGGCTGTTTTATTCAGGAAGAAAGGAAAGGAGCTTAATTCCAGCCTGTAATTTATCTTGTCCTACAAGATACCCTTCCACCTTTCCATGTTTTCCCTAAGTTCCAGAGCTGTTCTGTGACATCTGTCAATCTAGTGTTTGTAGAGCTGCTGTTTCATAGTACCTGGACATCACAGATTTGTGCAGAGTGATTTCCAGAGAGGTGACCTGAAACATAACTTAAAGACTCATAAGAGGTTTAAGTCGGTATTCTTTAATACAGCACCAGAGTCCTCTCAGAGTCACCTGAGACTCCCACTAGTTGTTACATGAAGGTTCTTTTTATTCCCCATACTAACACATATGCATTCTAACTACTGTGAATAAACAAGTCCTTTCTTAAAACTAATTATCATAGAACTAATTATCATAAGTTCAGTGGGAAATACAATTTTCTTTTACTGTAATAGTCTGAAAAGTGCAGAAATAAACACAGAGTAGTAGGGGTTGGAAGGGATCTCTGGAGATCATCTACTTCAAACCCTCTTCTAAAGCAGGTTCACCTACAGTAGGTTGTACATGGTTGCATCCAGGAGGGTTTTGAATGTCTCCAGAACCTCTCTGAGCAGCCTGTTCCAGTGCTGTCACCCTCAAAGTAAAGAAGTTTTTCCTCAAGTTCAGATGGAAATTCCTGTGTTCCAGTTTGTACCTACTGCCCCTTGTCAGGTCACTGGGCACCACTGAAAAAAGTCGGGCCCCATCTTCTTGTCACCTGCCCTTTAGATATTTATAAGCATTAATAAGATCCACTCTCAGTCTTCTCCAGGCTAAACAGACCCAACACTTTCAGCCTTTCCTCATAAGAGACATGCTCCAGTTCACTAAGCATGTTTGAAGCCCTCTGCTGGACTGTCCTTGCTTGATTCTTGTCAATACTTACTGAACAAGTTGATGCATTTTAGTAGCCACCACTCAACATAGATCCTAGAAATGCTCATTTAAAAGGTCCTTAGGAAGCATGGAAGAGTATTGAAAGTGTAGATTAAAACCACAATGTTGGGAGAGCATTCCAGCAGTCCTGCTTTGCCTTTTATGAGAATGAATTTTCAGTGTTTGCCATGTAAAAATAACAAATAGCTTCTTAAAGTATCCAGATAGTTATCAGACTGATTGCAAAACCAACAAAAGCAATTAAAACTCTGGTGTTTAAATACAGTGAGGCAAAGCAAATAATTAGCATTAGATTTTTTTTAAAAACCCAACTTATTAGTAAAGTTAATATCTTTGTATGCACTACTCTCTGTTATTAGTTGATGGTGTAAAAGATAACAAGAAATTTCAAAGTATGTCTTTCTTTTTGTTCAATCACCTTTTCCTAGAAAAATAAGCTTTTCGTTAAAAAAATTCAAAGATACGGATCACTCCACCATAGAGTCTTTTCAGTTTTGCTGCTATAATTTAATTAATAAATACAACTATTTCAGTTTTGAAACACTGTCTAGCCCTACTTCTGGGGGCAGAGGACATAGAGCTCAATCAACTTCTAAGGAATTAGACAGGTTAGGGTTACATCCAGAGAGTAGATAGCATCTTCTCTTGCTGCTGGTGATAAAGCTATTTTGTAGGTCAAAAGAAAGCATGAAAAGAGTTTCATAAGAGAGGGTGGACCATAGATGAATCCTTAACCCAGACTGTGACCTTATGTGGAACTGTGGATCGGAGGGATTCATAAGTCTGAGTGTTTTTGATGATGGCCAGATGAATTAGACAAATTTATGTCACTGTTTAAAAGGCTGATGGTGCTCATAACACTTATCAGCTTTGTGACACTCTCCTTCAGCATATCCTTTGAAAGATATTTGGAGCATAGAAGTAATGCAGGGAGTAGTAATATAGTGCAAACATAAAGTGAAGAGTAGCCTACCACCTAACTTTGCACCTGTCATTTTCTACTCTGCCTCCCTTGGTTAGAGGAGGATTCATTTTTACAGTATTATTGATTTTTTATCACAGATGATTCAGTTAAGGTTTCCTGATTTTCACTGGAGAATGTTTTTAGTTTTTGTACTTACATATGCATTTGGCCTGATTTCATTACCATTAGCTTTTTTGGGTTTGTACTGCTTTAAGCAGAGCTTTTGCAGATCCTGTTTCTATGCTTATACATCCAGGTGTAAGTGAGGAAGAATTAGGCCTATGATCAAAAACAGTGTGAGAAAAGAGTTAGTAGAGGTATTTGGTTTCGGTGATTCTTTAAGGCCCTAAGAGGTAGTTAAAGGTAGTAACTTTTGTTAATGGCTGATGTACACAGAGAAAACTAACACGTTTTCAGGCAAAAATGTCCCTTTTTTCTGATAAAGGTTATCAAATTACAAGCAAAAGCAAGTTAAAAGCAGTTCCTCTGGTTTTATTCTAATTAGGTAAATTGGTTAGGTAGTTTAAGAGAAGCTGAGCAGGTAGAGCATAGAAAGCAGAGAGAGAAACAGTTATCTCTGCTGGTTTAATAAGGAAGGAAAGGAATAAAAAGGGAAGGAGAGATTGTAGTGTACCATCAAATCCCTGTCTCTGCTGAGTTCAGGATCTTTGATGTCTGCTAGATTAATGAATTCCCACGCTCATCTTGTGTAGGTGTTTTGTGGCTGCACTGAGAATGAATACAGAAAAGTGCTGGTACAGGACAAGTGGTGGGAATGCCATCCAAACTGGGAGAGGGTTGAGGACTGCCACTGCTGATGGCATTGCAGCCTTGCATGTTACAGGTTTACATGGCTTTGGCAACTACAGCCTGTGTGTACAACTCCTTTCTGTTAAGCAAAGATATATATCTGTGTGGGAATGGTTTTCTGACATCTCATAGATTTACATCTTCATATGACCTCACTAATATAGTTTGTAATGTCCGACCTTTATTTGAGATGTAGCACAATGTGTACAAAGTGGTAACTATACTGAAATTTGTGAATATAACAGAATGGAAAAGAATAAACATTAGAGCAAAGAAATAATTAGGATTCTTTTGTGCATTCATCTTTGATTGTTTTGGAAAAAAAATTTTTGGAGGTATTTCTTGAAATAGTATTTCTATTTCAGGTGAAATAACTATTTTCCTGGAAGCTAGGGTTTGTTTGTTTGTTTGTTTGGGTTTTTGTTTGTTTGCTGGGTTTTTTATTTTTATGGGGGTTTTGTGGTTTTTGTGGTTGCTTGGTTGGTTTTAATTAATTGAAGGAATTGAATAGAAATGTGGTGTTTAATTGAATGAAAGTGAGCAGGCTTGTTGCATAAGACAGCAGATACAAACAAGAATATATGGCTAGGTTCTCATCTGTGCTTTTGCTGCTTTATGCTATTCAGGTAGTCATTAATCTTCACTATTTCAGACTTTTCAGTTACTTACCTGCTGTCAATCAGTCCAACATAATTAAAAGGGTGGGGAGCTATCATACATGGGCTGTAAATAATTCCTCTTTGTATTTACCACCCTTAAGGCAGGAATTTCACTTCATTGAGAAAGCAAAGCTGTTTAAAAGAAGTGTTCAGATTGGCTGTGCCGCTTGGGAACTAAAAAATTACAAGATAAAGAGAAATTTCTGATTTTATAGTCAGTACATCTTTCTGTCTCTCCAGAAACAAATTTGACTTGATCTATGTGCAGGTTTTTTCTAGCAGAGTTATGTTGTTAATGAGTTTGAACAGGTGTAATTCCTTATTGACGTATCTGGACTGTCATAAACTACAGTGTAATCTCCGTTATTTTTGCAAATTTGTGGTTTTGGAGTCTGCTGAACTCATGAGGTAGGTGTACTATGGCAGTCCAAAGCATGGTTTTACCACTGTTGGTATTTAGACTTTATGTTCATTCAGTATTCCTAAACTCCTGCTGTCTTCCCTTCATTTATATACCCTACAGTAAAATGGAGTTTGGCAATAAAATTCATTAAAAGAAGACTGTACTTGCTGAGGTAAAAATCCAATCCAATCCAATCCAATCCAAACCAAACCAAACCAAATCAAATAATTCATATAAGAATTAGAGGAATTTAGAGTTTGGGTTAAATAGGGTGGACACACACAATAAAATAATCAGAAGTGGTCAAAATCTAGGAACACTTTTTTAACATTAACCCTCAGAAGAGTACCTGTTAGGAGTTCATGAAGTTCTTGAAAGTATTTGTAGAAGGCTAATGTTTTTATGTGTTTCATATCCAATAACAACTAGTAGATACTACAGTCACACACAGGTAACAATAAGGATCAGATGCCTAATTCAGTACACAAAGAATAACTTCTAAGGAAGTGCCTTGAAAATTGAAAGGCTGTAATTAGAGAAACTGCTTTAGCATAAAAGATTCACCAGGATGACCTACTTAGAAGGATCATCATGTACCTAAAATCAGGCTACAGTTTTCAGTCATAAATATTACATCCCGGCTTTTTCAAGGCTGCATTTCTCTTCCAGTAAATGCTTCAGTTTGCATTGAATAGTTGAGTAGTGCCATCACATCTGATTTCATTGAGAAATGTTCAGTGTATGAAATTAACCTAGAGGGAGTGACTAAAATTAGAGACATTTTCCATTATAGGTCAATTTCTAGACTTGTTACAAAAAAAGCTAGGAAATATATCTTTTACCTACTTAAGTCGAATTACCTGGTCTCTGTGATTTTAGGTTTGGCTGTTTTTTATCACAAGTACATCATGTCCTTAGTTTATCTAATGCAGTGTGTAATTCTTTCTGTCTCTCAAAACAGTATCAGTCACAAAATTGATACCTGGATTATACCTCTGGGTATAGTGTTTACAACTGAGTGAGTAAAGGACACCTTCTCAGATCACTACTCTGGTCTTCTGCCATGGAGCTTGCGGGGTAGTCTGCACTGCTTTAGCAAGGGGAATAAGATTTGCTTCAGAAATTTCCAGTCACTTATTCTTACTCCTTCATTACATCTCACTGTCTGCTTAGTTGTACCACTGCAGCTTTTTCTGAGGTTATGCTGGAAAATAGATCATTAAAATGATTGTGGTTAAAAATAACCTCTTCCCCAAGCCGCAAGCAGGTGGAGTTTTCTTGGAAGTGCAGCTACAGAAATTTCAGGCTACTTTCTCCCAGAGGTGAGGCCTCTGCAATTCTATCGCAGTGCCCAGTCTCATGCCCCTTTAACTTTATGGACATGAGTAATGGTGAAGTATTGTAGTTGATTTCAGCTGTTCTAACTACGGACTGTTGCCAAAGAAAAATCCTGCATTTCTTCCCTCCCTCTGCTTGGACACCGCTGCCATTTCTTTCTGCTACCCCTAGTGATCATACAGATGTGTGATGATCAATTGCCTCGCGGATATACATGAAAACTGATGAGAAAAGAAGGGAACAACTAGTCTTCAGTCTAATAAACAAGCTGCTCTTACTCATAGTGTCTGCATTTGTGATCTTGGGTCTGCGAAAAGGAAGAGATGGAAAGATACAGTAGGAGAGCAGAGAGAGGGACTGGGACAAAATGTTTTAGTGCTTTCACGCAGCTAAATGGACGTGAGCTCATGCTGGACTAATGTACCATGTGGTGAATTAGCTGGTGATACAGAGTTGCTCCAGGCTGCCTCTACTGTCTTTAAGGACAGGGGAGAGACAGATGTGTTTGTCTGTGATTTAGGTATTGGAAATCTCCAATATGTGAAAGTGTCACCATTTCCATACACCCAGCTCCCTGCATTGACTTCTTTTTTAGGGTGGGACTATGTATTGCTAAGACTCGGTGTGAATGCACTGTGAATGCATTGGCCAAGTTCAGTCAACCTTAAGAAACTGGTACAGATCTCAGGAATATTAACGCCCTACAATATTTGTCTAAGTAGGAAGCTGGACAAAAGACAGATATTTCACAGTAACTCATTGAGAGAAAAGCTAATATTTGTAGCCTTTTATTACATAGCAGGGAGCTCAAATGGGGAGGGACACAGCAGACATAGTCAATATGATGTATGGTGCATGGAATTGCTTGTTTTCTTTATGAATAAAACCTGGTGTCCATTGAAAGACCAGAGTGTAATAAATTTCATTCTGGAAACTGGTAGAGATATTAGATTTCTCTTCAGTGTGTTTTCCTTGTAACCTGGGATATTTGCATCTCTGAAGAAAATCCAGGTTAGTATATTTGAAGCCCTGGACTGTGGTGTTCAGTGCTTAAAAGGAGGTTGGTGTGGTACTGTATCAGTATGAAGAAGCAACTAAGAAGGAGCAGACTATAAACTTTTTTCTCTCATATTTTGCAGGTTGAATATTACAGCTTCCCATGTACTTGGGCTTTTTCTACTGATGTTCAACACTCAATAGATACTCTAAACAGTATTCAGCAAGTACCTCTGCAGCATAACAACAATCCTTTGATACAAGATGGAGGAAACATACAAAGATAGGACTTCGTTAGTGAAAGGGGCAAAAGATATTGCCAAAGAGGTAAAGAGGCAAGCAGTGAAAAAAGTGAATAAAGCTGTTGATAAAGCTCAGGATGGCTACACACAGAGGTCCTACAACCGATTTCAGGATGAGGAAGATGACGATGATTACTATGTCCAAGGGGGAAATTATAGTGTAGAAGCTAATGACGATGAAGGATCAAGTGAAGCAACTGAAGGGCATGATGAAGATGATGAAATTTATGAAGGGGAATATCAAGGCATCCCCAACATGGGGCAGGGCAAGGATGGCATGGTGGCCTTTGGTCAGCCTATGCGTGATGAATATAAGGACCGTCATGAACTGGAAACGGAGAGGAAAGCTGATGAAGAAGAGCTAGCACAACAGTACGAGCTGATAATTCAAGAATGTGGCCATGGTCGTTTCCAGTGGGCCCTCTTCTTTGTACTGGGAATGGCCCTAATGGCTGATGGGGTGGAAGTTTTTGTAGTTGCATTTGTGTTGCCCAGTGCTGAAACAGATATGTGTATACCCAATTCTGGATCAGGATGGCTTGGTGAGTAAAGTCTTTGCTCTGATTTTGTGCTATTATAAATGTTGCCGTCAGTACACCTAAATAATTATTTGTCAACACCAATGCTTATATAAAAATACGTTTGTATTGTATAGAAATAAGCAATCCACAAAGTGTATTAACAGCTAATACAGATTTAATGAAGATTGTAATTGTATTTTTTAGAGAATTGTTTTCTTTTTCAGTTGATAAGTATAAATAAATCACTAAAATGGAAGACTGCACATTAAAAATTAAGAGGAGAGGGATACATTTTGTTCTTGTATATAGGAGAGACATCCAGATGAACTAATTTTCAAAATCAAAAACCACAGTTGGAGTACTGAAGTTCTGCTTGATATACAGGCATAATAAGGAGCAGGTGATACAACTGTCCAGCAACATTATCATACTGTGTGGGACCCTTCCCAAGGATGGGATGTAATTTGGAAAATCCAGGGAAAATTATGTTTAGCCATTTCCCTGCTTTTGACTTTTACTTCATTTATCCCAATGACTGCTCACTAGCCATCTAAAAAATATAATGCTTATTTTGAGTTGAAGAGTGACAGACAAATGGCTGAAGATGAGCCTGAGGTAAGCTTTTTGTGTCCATTCAGTTAATGGAGATGGGCTGTGTCTCATCCTGTTGCCTCTTCCCTCCTGTGGTGTGGCAAATAGGCAGGCTGAGCCACCCTCATGTGACATGGTGAGAGCAGGGTCTGTGCTTGCCCTCCCTGGGTATGGCAGGGTGCAGCAGATAAAGCAATTCTCTCATGGGGCAGGTCTGTGGAGAAAGGGTATAGAAATGGTTCCCTCAGGAAGAAGAGAGGTAGGAGCATGGGGACTTGGGATATGGCAAAAAACGGAATATGTGTATATAGATAAGGGTCTTGGGCCTGAAGGACCCAGACTATTACAGAAAAGGAGAACTTCTTATAAAATATTTAGGAAACTTTGTCTTCTAGCAGATGTCCCATTTGTTCCCTGAATCTTTACAGCATATGGTTCTGTTGAAAGAGTCTCTTTTTAACTTTAGTTCAGTTTCCTGATCATTATTCCTTTTCTCACTATCAATTAGAAGGATGCTAAGATACCAACTACATCAACATTAGATTCAGAATTGTAAATAGCACAAAGCTATTTGTGCTATTCAAATAACACGAAAGCTTTCTCGGTAGATCATTAAGGCCATGACAGGTTGGATTCCTGGCATATCAGTGCTAGTAGTTTGGCTCTGTAGGTTTTGATAAAGTGAACCAAATTCACTCTTATTTATGTTTCTATGCCTCAGTCGTGTCAGAGGATCATGAGTGGAAACAGGAGCCGAGTTCTCAGATGTCTCGGTCCTTTGAGGAGTTTCTTGCCATTTGATAATTCGTTGTTAGAAATCAACTATTCTGCCTATTAGTACAGTGCAGTGATTAAACTTCTGATAAAAGAAATGAAATTATCTAAGTTTTCATGGTTAAAGAGGCTGCATGCAAATAATCTTTTTGGTACAGCTTTTTTACACAGATTTACAAATATCATGTTTGTCATGCTTGGACTCTTCATGCAGAAGACAGGAAAAGTTAACCATGTATTTGACATTTCTTGGGAATGTTATTTCTGAATTTTAAGGATTAATTTTAAAATTCCTGAATTTTAATAAATTCAGTCACAAAATCATCACAAAACCGTCCTTACATAGCAGTGAGTACAACTCCTTACTGCTGCTGTAAGTAGATATCTATGTATAGCACTGTTCTCTTTTATTGTTAAATACCATTGTATGTCATTAGGTACAGGTGAGATTTATTGCATTCTCCTGCATAGACTAGAGTAGGAGAAAGTGAGTTAGTGTCTTTTATATTCTATTTATACCAGGGTGCCAGATTTGTGATGCCAGAATAGACAACAACTGATATAGAATAAAGGAAAACCACCCCTCCTACTTTATGTTTTACTGTTACATGCAGCTAGTAGATACACTCTTGTAGAGTTCAACCTTTCAGGGAAAGATCCATATTTTTATTTTGGAAAAGATACGGAGATTGATTTTTTTTGAAATTATTTTAGACTTCAGGAATAGATAAAGAGATTCATAACTAATTTTTTAATATGGACTCTTGGCCATGGAGAAGAGGAAAATGAGGGAGGATCTCACTAAAGCTTATAAATATCTAAAGGGGCAAGATCAGAAGGATGTGACCAGACTCTTCTCGGTTGTGCTCAGCTACAAGACAAAGGGCAATGGTCACAAACTAGAACACAGGAGGTTCAACCCGAACATAAGGAAAAGCTTCTTTACTGTGAGAGTGACAGAGCACTGGAACAGGCTGCTCAGAGAGATCATGGAGTCTCCTTCTCTGGAGACATTCAAAACCCACCTGTACACGTTCCTGTGTGACCTAGTCTAGGTGACCCTGCCCTGGCAGAGGGGTTGGACTGGATGATCTTCAGAGGTCCCTTTCAACCCCTACCATCCTGTTATTCTGTGATTCTGTGGTTCTGTATGAGTTTTATTGAAGAGAGCACAGATGTCAAAATGTTAGGTAGTTATGTATGGGTCTGACAATTACTATATTCATGGGAAATGCACCTAGGTTAAGAATACTTACTGAAACCACAGCTGACCTTTAAGTCTGAGGAAACTCATTGAAATAACAGTGAGAATCCATTGCATTTACAGTTAATAGTGGTAATAAATCTTTAACAACAATAGAAAGATACAGAAATAGAACTGCAGTCATTGAAATGTGCACTAAATATTCCAGAGCAAGGTGAAAACTGGCCTGTAGGATTAATACCTTATTTCTTCAGAAGGAGATACCAGAAATACAAATGCCATCATGCATGCTGTTCACCTTTGGTACAGTCCAGTTCCCTTGCAATGACATTATTAAAGTATTTCTACTGCAGTGCTTTTTCTGCTTGCCTTCTAAACGCAATTATTTGAGGGAGAAAAATTAAGAGACAAGTACTTACTTGTTCTAAGTGGCTACATTATGTGGATCAGTGGAGCTGGTTATGTTTGGTTTTCTTTTCTGAGGGAAAAAAGGGACAGTGGAGAGAGTCTGCAATGTAATTTTTGTTTGTTACTAACTGAACTAAGCTCATATCATGCAGAATATTATGGGCTTGTCACAAGTCTGGAACTGGGAGCACAGATTTGAACCATTCATGAGATGCAGTGTATTCAGTCTTCTGAGCTGTTGCAGGCTCCCATTATATGCCAGTATTTAAGAGGGTCACAGCTGCCCTTCTTTTCTGAGGATGTTGTTGTTTCCAAACTCCCTTGCTGAAGCTGGTGTTAACAGGGAGAATGATAGCACCATCCATATCAGTTGTTCTCCCTCTTCCATGGTGTTTCTGCATGCAGCTTTACTGAGGACTACAAGCTATCAGACAATATTAACTTACACCTTCATTTGTTGCTTTTAAGAGGTTCATCATTTATCCTAGGGTTAAAGATAATATTTCACTGGCCTAATACCCAGTTTCAGTCACACAGTTTTAACCTGAGTAACACTTTCAATACAAGGCAACATGAAATCACTGCATTGCAGCTGAAAGCCTTGGTGTTTGTATGCATTTTCAGCACAGCCAAATGCTAGTTTAACCAACTAATCTTTTGAGAGTTCTTTAAGTAGCTTAGTATTTAGTTATTGCCTTTTTTTTAGCTAATTGACATAACTACACTTATGTACCTTGGAATAATGTCAGAGATCAAGTGGTGTACATGCAGCTATTAAAGAACCAATGTCACTTTTTGGCCAAGACGTTTGCTGCCAGAATATAACATTTCATCAAGGTTTAAGCTATGCTTGCTTCAGCTGAATTCAATGAGTACAGTGAATATTGGGAAACTTGCTTTTATTTAAATGATGAAAAATACAGCCTCCAGTTCAGATTATGTATGTACTTGTGAAGGTTGTACAAGTAGCCAGTAAGATATTTGTGCATTTAGCCAGTCACAAACATGCATTACCACCATGTGTAAATACACCTGTATGGTTTATTTGCATATAAAAATAAAAATAAATAATTTTGCACTTCTAGTTATCTTCAAATCTCTGTCTCAGGAATTGATTGTGTCTAAAACAGTTTAAAAACTCTGGGCTACTTTTTTATGCACTGCAGGTTATTTTCTAGTTCTGCTTATCCCATCAGTGATTTCACCATTTATGTCACACAAATTTATAATCTTATAAAAGTGGCCAAAAGTAGGAAATGCCTCCCGAAGGAAAGCCTGAGTGCCATGGTGATTTCACACATTTAATTTGGCTGTCGCCTCCACTTTTTCCTCTCTCTCTCAGCTGTCACTGGCTCTCTGGCTGATGATACATCACTTCTTGAATCAATGTGTAAAATGTAGTTTTTTAACCAAACCTAACATTTTATATATGATAGTGCGCTCTCCTCCAGGTCTCTGTTTGATTAATTCTGCAATGCAGTTATGATCTGCAAGCTTTCATTTATAGAAATGTTAAACATCATTATTTGTGTATTTGTAGCTCTGAATTTCACATTTTGCATCAAATGTTGAGCTACAAAATGAAAGGAAGGACATATGAGCTCATCGGCAAGAAGAAGAAATATTTTCACAGAGAAAGTGTTAACGAACGTCATTAAGACATGGAACAAATATAATTTAATAACTCTTTGTCACAGCTGAAGAAACTTCTCCTATGCATTTTATCTATGAATTTAATAAATCAAGGATTTTAGAACCTTTCAAAGTTTGACTTGTCATTTTATCTTGTACTATCAGTATTTTAAAGAATTAGAAGCAAATTACATATTGGGATAGATATGGTTTGAAGTAGCTACTTATTCCAGACCTTTGTCTTGTTTATAGGAATATCACTGCTAAAATGTATAGAACACTATTAATTTTTTTATCTACTCCTACTGCATTCTACTGCAGATATAATTCTTTTCCTTGTGATGGGCACATCTATTCTCAGTGTACCCACCTGGTTCCCTTGTTTGAAGTACCACTTTGGTATTGTTTCAAATGTATGAAATATCACTGCTTTCATAGCTGATGTGAAATCAAAGTCACTATATTGTACAAGTGTAAATACTTAAATGAAAGAATGGTATTGAGTTACTGCTAGCATAGATACATGTATATGGCATATATAAATTTTTTAAACTATTCATGCAAAAGTTCTAGTGACAGTTAACAGTTTGCCTGGGACACCATTATTTACCAATCTATATAAAAGTTTATTTTTCATTTATTCTTACCCATTTTTCAACATTTTGACAGCTCTATGTAGAATGGGAAGACTCAATAGTACAGGATGATATAAATATAAGGTTTTGCAGTTTCATGTACTACAAGGAACTAAGGCCACAGGAGTCCGAGAGGAATTACTTGCAGATATTATTATGTGACTTGAACTGTGGGCAATTTAAGGAAGTTCTGTTTTTCATTGAAGAATCTCAGTTTTTACAGGCAGGACAACTCTACCTACTCAGACTTGCAGATGAGCAAGAGAATAAACAAGTCTTCTTTCCTGCCACTAAGAGTAAGATGTTGTTCGCTGGCTCTCCTGTACCAATGACCCTTTTATCCAACAACTGACAGCCTTTTTTTCCACCCTGTGGGAACTAAACCAAGAATTTTAGATGGACACATTGCATATGTCAAACCATGTGGTGGACAAAATGTCTTCCAAGACCCAGAGAAACCCATTCATCAGGCAGACAGTTATTTTTATCTGATTTTTTGGGGGAATTGCAGAAAGTTGGGAGGGTAATGTAAAGTAGGAAAACTAAGAAAATGGTGTGAAGTGACACTGACTTTATATCTAGTGTTAAAAAAGGTCTCCATTCTCAAGGATAGTCAAAGATGGCCCATCTGCAAATTTCTTCATGTCATGATAGCTGGACTGAAATTATTTGCTGTACACTGTTTAACAGTGGAGAGCCTCATATGAAATTGTGGGAGTATGGATGAATATAATGCATGTGATTCGTGTGTGTCCATTGTGCTGTGTATTGCTTTTGTCTAGCATTTGTCAGACCTGCTCATTTTCACAGAGCACAAGTATTCTTCTAATCTGCTAGAATTCCTGGAGAAGCTGGCTGGGCATGGCTTGGACAGACATACGCTTTGCTGGGTTAAAAACTGGCTGGGTGGCTGAGCACAGAGAATTGTGGAGAACTGAGCTAAATCCAGTTGGCGATCAGTCACAAG
>NW_010191984.1:0-20278 GCF_000695765.1 Mesitornis unicolor
GGAACCCCATGAGTCTTGCTGGTACCACCAGCCCTGCAAGGTCCTGCAGGCTTTGGATGGTGAGGGATGTGCTGAGCGATCGTTGGGGGTCCTTGTCCTCTCCTGGAATTTGGGGCAGGCCACCAGTGTCCCAGCACGGGTCCCTCCGCAGGCCCCTCTCACTGACCCTGCTGGTGCCTCTGCAGGTGTCTCCTCACTGAATGACACGTCCTTCCCATTGAGGGGTCACCGAGCCCAGCTCTGCCGCACAACGCGAGATGGGGGGATTGGGTTGCTGGCTAAAAATACCCCTATCCAGCCCCAGCACGGAGCCGTCAGTGGTGCCTGAGCTGAAGGACGGTGAAATCCAACCAGCAGCGAATATGGATGAAAAAGGAGATGCTGGAAGGATCTGGAAGAGCTTCCTCATGTGGTGTGGGGCTGGGCTTGGTGGATCGGTGACAGTTCCACTGAGGACTGCAGTCTCTGCAAATCTGCCCTGCTGCCGGGGGACTCATGGGGTGACAGGCTCTGTGCCCCCCATGTACCCCCATGCTGGGCAGCCCAGCCCTGGACCTTGTGTCCTGAACCACGGTGGCATCTCTGAGCCTTGGGCTAGGCTTACTCGGTGGTACAGGGTGCACAGAAAGGTGAAGGGGCTGGCAGCACCCTTGATGTGAAAAACCTTCTCCGACCTGTGTCCTCTCCCGCATCATCCAGGGATGTGATGATGGTGCTGCAGGACCTGTCGTACAATCGGCAGAGGAAACGACCCAAATTTAAAAAGAAACCAATCACAAAACAAAACATAAATAGGGGGGGAAAAACCACCAGGCTGAGGTGGAAGGATGGTTGGGAGCAGCCTGGTGTGACTCGCTGCAGGTTGCGATGGGGTGCTTGGGGTGCCCTGGGAGGGGGGCGCCGTGAGTGCCGGGGCACCCCGTGTTGGCGTGTGTGTACCAGCAGGGGGGGCCCGTCCACCGCTGCCTGTACGCCCCTGCAACCGGGGACACCAGCTACAACCGACCGGCTGTGTGGGGGGCATGCAGGGCAGCTGCCCCGGCTCTGTGTCCCCTGTATGACGCCCCACAAGTTCCCATGGTGGAGAGAGGCCGAGGTGGGGATGCAGGCTTGCTGTCCCCTAGTCTGGTCCCTGCGGCACATGGGGCTGGGGCTCACTATGCTTTAGGGTTTCTGCCGCTCCATCTCACCTTTCCCGTCCCCTGGTCTCACACTTGGTTTTGGGTTTTTGGCACTTGGCATCACAGTGGGAGTGTGGTGGTCCATGGTAGCCTACAGTTGTCCATGGTGGTCCATGGTGTTGTTTAGCCTGGAGGAGAGAAGGCTACAGGGAGACCTTGTTGCGGCCTTCCAGTACCTGAAGGGGTCCTACAAGAAAGCTGGGAAGGGACTTCTTACAAGGGCAGGTAATGAAAGGACAAGGGGTAATGATTTTAAGCCAGAGCAGGGTAGATTTAAATTAGCCATTAGGAAGAATTTCTTTACTGTGAGGGTGGTGAGACACTGGCACAGGTTGCCCAGGGAGGCTGTCAATGCCCCCTCCCTGGCAGTGTTCAAGGCCAGGTTGGACGGGGCTTTGAGCAGCCTGGTCTGGTGGGAGATGTCCCTGCTCATGGCAGGGGTTGGACTGGATGAGCTTTAAGGTTCCTTTCAACCGAAACCATTCTGTGATCCTATGGCAGTCTATGGTGGTCCATGTTGGTCCATGACAGTTCGTGGTGGTCCATGGTAGTCTATGGTCATCCACGGTGGTCCATGACAGTCCATGGTGGACTGTGGTGGTCCATGTAAGTCAATATAAGTCCATGATGGTCCAGGGTGGGCTGGTGGCCCATGGTAGTCCTTGGTGGTCCTTACACTGCACCAGAGCATGGTGGGCACCAACTGCACAGCCATGCCTGCCTGTCCTGGGGAGCTTATGCATGAGGTTTCTAGCTTGTTTTCCAGGTTCTCGTCAGGTGAAACCAAGACCCAGATCCCCAAAGCTGATGATTGTTTAATTGCTAAACAATGTTTCTCCACCGCCGGGAGCACAGCAATGCAAGCTGTGGGCTGTGGGGCCTTGCCAAACACCTTCACCTCTGCACCAAGAGCAGGGCCAGAAGCCTGTCAGCCTCAGGAGGTGGCTGTAAAGAGTGGTGATACCACCTGTGGTGCCTGCAGCACGGTTGGCTGTGCTAGGACTGGATGGAGAAGCCATGGGGGCATCACTAAGCTGTGGCATGTACATCACTGGGGCATCACCGGTGCTGCAGGAACCCAGCACCTCCAGAAGCCACCTCATTCCAAATGGGAGAGGAACATCTTCAGGTCGGGGAGGGTTTGTCCAGGTAGGCACAAGACACGCAGGGACATGTGCAAGCAAATGGGGTGACCTGTGCACATATTGGCTTCCTGTGCTCCCGCTGCCCGGGAAACGTCAAGGGGCTCCTTATTTGGGTTTGGGCTTTGTGTGCCAACAGCAGAAAAAATGGAGCAGAGGCGAATATTTTAAAGGGAAAAATGTGGGTAATGTGGCAGTTGTGATGTTCCCTTGGTTCAGGGCATGGGCCTGTGCCCCAGAACCATGATGGGACCCTATGAGTGTCCTTACAGGGCACTAGGGCAGATGTGTCTCCCACATCCCCTCACTGCGGGTGCTGCCTGTGCCAAGCTTGGGGAACTCACTCCGTTTTTTTCCTCTCCATCTGCTCCAGGACCCCCAGGCTGGGTGTGAGATGTGCTGGCCCCATGCTCAGATGGTCTTTTCCACCATGAAGCCACCAGCCATCCATGGCATTTCCTGTAGGGTGCC
This sequence comes from Mesitornis unicolor, assembly GCF_000695765.1. Classification (NCBI taxonomy): domain Eukaryota; kingdom Metazoa; phylum Chordata; class Aves; order Mesitornithiformes; family Mesitornithidae; genus Mesitornis; species Mesitornis unicolor. The sequence continues at coordinate 2,795 of NW_010191984.1, forward strand.
CCTAAAGCAGGGCAGCACCCCAGGGTGCTCCTGAGGGTCTCATCCAACAGTCTGTCATGCATCGAGGTGATGTGGGATGCAGTGGGGGCTTATGCTAGAGCAGAGCATCTGTCTTTCCAATCCTGGAGAAAGGCTGGAGAAGATCTGCAGGATCCATCCAGGACCCAGAAAGCCCCTGTGCCTCCTTGGGCTTTCCCTGTCCCTGCATCCCATTGAAGAACAGTGCCCAGGACAGGTCTGGGGGTCCCTGGGGGCTCCTCAGCACATCCCAGAGCAGTTACACACTGGGGGCAGTGCTGGTGGCATGGCTCTGTGATGGCAATGTCTCCTCCATTGCGGGGTGCTTGGACCCCTGACCTCCCCAGCATGGCACTTTTTTGGCCAGTGCAGGTCCTGCATGGCCCAGGAATGATCTCCCAGGGTTATTTCTGACTCACAGGGCAGGAAACGTTTCGGGGTTTTAAGCCGAGCTGAATAATGTGCTCATTTCCTTGTGCCGACTACAAAGCACCTGCTCCAGGGGATTTATGGAGTGCCGGCCTCTCACACTCGCTGCGCGGCTGCCCGCCCGGATGTTTTTATTTTCCCGGGATGGCCAGCAACTGCCAGGGCCTGTTTTCCTAAACACCCCGGCACGTTTCATCGAGGGCAGCCTGGGCAGAGCCATGGGCTCCAGCACACCGAGGATGCTGGAGTACCTGGGGTGCTGAGGGAACTGGGGTGGGTGCCAAAACCTGGGGTGTCATGGAGCAGTCACAGCTGGGATAAACAGGCCAGGAGAGTGCCAAGGGATGATGGAGAAGGATGGAGCATGAGGGTGAGCAAGGGAGGATGAAACCATGCGAGGGAGGGCAAGAGAGACTGTGGGACCTGTGGTGTGGGGCTGCCCACGCCATGGAGCTGCCTGACACCAGCTGTGGTAGGGAGGGATCCAGCCTGGCATGGGCAGAGTTTGTCCTGTGGCTGTGGACCTGAGGACACCATCCCATGGGAGACTTCATCCCAAGGCTGGGGACCCACAGACATCATCTGGTCTGGGCCTGTAGAGCCCCTGCAAAACACTGCACCTGATCCATGGAGTGGAAATGGCTCTCCCCTGCAAGGAGGGTCAGGGACACCCATGGGAGATGCAAGGCATGCTAGCACACCTCCCAGCCCATGTTCCTCCAGTGGCACTGATCTCCATCCAGTGGGCAGCCAGCCTGCAGAGTAAGGTGATATCAAGTTTTTCATCATGTCCCCTCCACTTTGTCCCCTTTTTGGAGCAACAGCCTCACTGCTTTAGTCCTGGTGGGGTCAGCTCCAATCCCACCCATAGTTGCAGCCTCCTGGAGCTATCCCATCTGGCTGTGGGAGCAAGGATGGGGTGAGCCAGCTGTCATTGCCTGGGTGGCCCTTTGTCCCCTCGTGTCCCCTTTCTTGGCTCCTGCTTGCCCAGCTCTCTCTGATGCCACTACTGGGGTCCAGCTGCTCCGGTGAGCACTGACTGTTCAGGACATGGATCAGGGCTGACATCTGCCCGCACCCTGCCCACACCCTGTCCCAGTGCCCTGAGGTCTCTGTGTCTTGAAGCATCCTCAGGGCTCTGGTTGAGGAGAGGTGCTCACATCCCACAGTCACACCAGGGCCCAAGACAGCACCAGGATCCAGTGTTAAGTTTGGGTTGGTTTGCGTTTCATTTTTTTTTTTGCTGTTTAGAGAGAAAATAAAGTGCTTGTGGGGAGCAGGAGCCAAGCTCCTCAGTGCCTAAAACAGCAATCGCAGCACTTCCTCGGATTTATGGTGTTTGCTTTCACAATGCCAGCCGGGATCCTGTTTGCTTCCTGCTCTGCAGCTGCAGTCCCAGCTGAAGGCTCAGGAGATTCAGGTTTTATAACACTCCTGGATCCTGCCGATGGCAACTTGTCCAGCATCGTTTATTACCCCCGTGCCTCCTGCGGGGCCAGGGTGGGTTGTTGTCACCCCATCCCAGCACCCACCAGTTTGATCCCACCTAAGCCTGTCCATAGGGTCCCATCCTCCAGCACTGGGGGCTTGAACAGCAGGTTTGGAGAAGGAGCACCCAACTTGTGCTGTGAGAGGAGACCGGTCATGCTGCGCTCTTGGTGGGGTGCAGCACCCAGCTTTTTTTGGACACAGCTACAACCGGAAAGCCAGGCCAGGCTGGGTCCTCCGAGGGGGGATGCTGAGCCATGGAGTGATCTTCTGTGGGGTCCTGGGGTGCTGCAGGGTTGTGACTGCTCCTCACCAGCACGCAGCATGCAGTCAGTCCCTGCTCTTGGCCTCTGCCTGATAAAACAAAGTGACTGAGCTTACAGTGAGGGACTTCTTCCCCTACAACCTTTCTGTGGCTCTACCCCAGGTCTCAGTTGTCCCCACAAGATCTGAGGACCAAAACCAGCTGCCCCCTTTTCCACAAAACCTCCTCCAGGATGCACCAGTTAGCGCAGCCGGAGAGGATGCCAGCTCCTCCACCACAGCATCTCTTGGGTACCCGAGCTGCAGCTCTTGAGCACCGAGTCCAGCTCCAGCTGCTGCTTTCCAAGCTACAAGCCCCCTTCTGCACAAACAGGACCAAAATGCTCTAGACTCCCCATAGGTGTGTGCTTGGACCAGACAGGTGCCCAAGGACACAGAAGTGGGGGAAGGATGGGACCAACAGGCTGTGGAAGGGCCACCAGCCCCATTCCCAGTGCACAACCACAGCGTGGAAGGTGCTTCATTGCCCAGGTCCCTCTGCAATGTGCAGGGGGGTGTCCTGACCCCCTTTCCTCCTCCTCTGCTTTTACCCAGTGAACTGCTTTGATGAAAAGCCCAAATGTCACGAGTGGGCTGGTAGCCTTAAAACTTCTCCTTGGGAAGCCAGAATGGCTGCAGAAAACCTGGGAATGCCTGCTTATGTCCCCAGCAGAGCAGGGGCGGTGCCCCTCCACACGGCCAAGAGATGCTCCTGCCTCAGATTTTCATCACCCCTCTGGAAGCATGGACAGATCATGAGGGCCTCCAAATGAAACCCACCACTGCTGTTGAACATTGGCTGCACTTGGCGATGAAACGATGATGGATTATTTCACTGTGGTTACTAGCGTGCCAGACTTCTTCCAAGCACACAATAGGGATATTCATTTGCTGCTCCGAGAACGAACGCTTCTATCCTCCCTATATAGTAACAACTCTGCACCAAAGGGCAAGCTTCATTTGTCACTGGTACACTGCACCACCCAGGCTCACAGCCCTGCGGACCCCAGGTTATTCATGGGTGCACCCAGCTCCTCTGATTTATTGTCAGCCATTTCCAGCTGATCCCACTTTGCTGCCATCCAACCAACCCATCCAGAGGGACACGGCATCACCCAGGGGCTGGGGTCACTCTCTGATGGGCAGAGTGGATTCAAAACTGGGGCTGCTCCCTTGGAGATGAGAGCACAAGATACAGGATGGGGGTGCAACGGGATGGTGAGGGCGCCCAGAGCACCAGTGCCTTCAAATCCAAAGGTGGCAAATCCAAAGCGGATAAAAGGAAACATTTTTAATTTTTTTTTTTCACACCATGCTTAATTAGGCTGCCACAGGAAAATGCTCAGGCCAAAATTTAGCAGGATTCAAGGAGGGATTGGACATTTATGGGGATAACAAAAATATCCAGCTATAATAGCAGATGCCAACATAAATTCTGGAAGGGACATTAAGCCTCACGCGTCAGGGTGTAAACCTATCACAAACTCTCAGAAAAGTAGGGAGCTTAACGCAGGGGCAGATGACCCACATGTGCTACCGCTACCGCTGCTCGCTGGCCCAGCTGGACCATCCTGCAGCCCCACTTCCTGCTGCCAGCAGTGCCTCTGAAGGGGCTGCGAATTCCTCCTGGCAATCCAGTCCTCCTCTTGTAGGGGGTGCGTGGCTCTAGGGGTCTGACCATCTTGCCCATCACCTAATTTTGCTAGCTGATAACAGCCTTATCACTTCAACCCAGAGGCAGCTCCGCTGGGTAAGGGTCTGTGTGGATCACAGGCACATCCCTGGGTGGTGTGCAATCTTCTCACAGCTTCTTGCTTCCAGCAAAGCCCCTCATTCCCCTCTTTGGTCACTTGCTGCCCAAATGCACCTTCTCCTCATTTCATCCCTCCTGTTCCGTGTTTCTGCAGGGGCTGGTCTCCAGCCTCTGAAAGGGGCTGCTTAGCTCCAGCATCTCATGGGTGCTGCAGGTACACTTCTCATGGGTGCTGCACATACACGTCTCATGGGTGCTGCACATACACATCCCATGTGTGCTGCACGCACGCATCTCATGGGTGCTGCACATACACATCTCATGGGTGCTACACATACACGTCTCATGGGTGCTGCATGCGCATATCTCATGGGTGTTGCACGCACACATCTCATGGGTGCTGCATGCACATATCTCATGGGTGCTACACACACATCTCATGGGTGCTACACACACACATCTCATGGGTGCTGCATGTACACATCCCATGTGTGCTACACGCACACATCTCATGGGTGCTGCATGCACACATCCCATGGGTGCTGCATGCACACTTCTCATGGGTGCTGCATGCACACATCCCATGGGTGCTGCAGGTACACATCTCACGGGTGCTGCATGCACACTTCTCATGGGTGCTGCTGGCATAAGCCCTGGGTGATGCTCATGCAGAGCCTTCCTCACCTGCTTCATATCAGTGGCAATCACCATACTGCTTGTTTTTGGCAAAAAAACCCTGCTGTCACTTGCAGCCCTTGCATGGCCACTACTTTGGCATGGCTGCAGCCCAGGCTGGGGTCAAACTGCCCTGCTGTGGTACCCGAGTACCTCCATCTCCGCCGAGGATGGAGCCATTGCATCCCTCACTGGTTTTTAACAGGACGCCTGTGCCACTCCAGTCCCTGCAAGATTGGATGCTCCCAGGACCTTGGCTGCTGTGAGGGATCAGAGATGGCTCAGCATGACCGCAGGGGAGCCTGGAGCTCTCCTGGTCAGGGGCCAGGGGGTCCCACACTCACTGCTTGCATGGTCACCACCCTGCTGGGGGCAATCCCGCTGGGGTCCCTTGAATCGCCCCTTGCTGCGAAGCCTTGCACCCACAGGGGCTTCCAACTGGAGACATTTCTGGAGGGCATGAATCAGCTTTTCACAGCTTGTTAAAAATCTTGATCCTACCTCTTGTTTTCATGTCTTTCAAATCAGGAAATGAGTTTTACAACTTTTCCAGTGGGGCACAGCTGGTGGCCAGGGTCGTAAAGCTGAACTTTATAAATATCTCTTGTTGGGATCAGGGGAAGAGCATTAAAAAGGCAGAGAGTGAGAGAGAAAAAGAGAGAGAAGGGAAAGGAGCAAAGGCAATAGAGAAGCAAGGCAACCTCGGCAGGACAGTGAAGAAGCCCAGCTCAACACCAGCCATGGCCATGCAAGCACAGAAGATGGGGTGCGCCTGGGGCAGGGTTTGCCTGCTGCTCTCCCTTCTCCTTCAGCTGCCGGGCTCCCAGGCCAAATGCTACTTCCAGGCTAAAGGTAAGTGGGGAGGTGCGATGGGAAGATGCTGATGGGAAGAGGAGACCTCAGCTTGCCATGGGGCGGCGAGCCTCTGCCCTGTGTGCCTGGGAAGCATGAAAGGGACTGTGCTGAGCTCAGGGCCAGTGATGAGTGGAAGGAGCCGTCTATAAACCACAGAACAGCTCCCCAGGGTGCTGGCTGAGAAACAGCTCGCTGGGCCACAGAGAGCTCCTGGCAGGAACCTGGCTGGGGCCAAGTGTGCAAGACCAGCAGCAAAGGCAGGAGGACTGCCTATCTTTCCTCTGCTGCCTCCTCCCAAGGCTGCAGGGGTGCTCAGACCCCAAGGAGTGGTGGATATACCCTCTCCAGGGAAGCAAGAGCCACCTTCTCCTACCCTAGGCCCCCGGGTTGGTGGGGAGTGCCACAGGGCATGGCCAGGGGAGGATGGATCGGGGCATCTCCCTTGGCAGATACCTGGGTATTCCATACCTGCAGGGTGGCAGAGAGGTCACCAAGTATATTCTGCACCACAAGGTGGGTGGGACACTGTGACATTCCCCTGTCCTCTCTTTCAGAAGTGAGCGGTGCCAATGAGACTCCCACGCATCCTGGCACAGGACCACGGGTGCTCATTGCTGCTGTTTTACTTTGCAGCTCCCTGCGAGTACGAGGGGAAGCAGTTCTCCCTCGGGGAGTCGTGGCTGAGCACCAACTGCCTGCTCTGCACCTGCCTGCACCCCATCGGCGTGGGCTGCTGCGAGACGTGAGTGATGGGCCCAAGTGGCATTAGGGGTGGGCACCCATAGTGGGAAGGAGGTTGTCTGGGTCTGGTGGGTGCAAATGTCAGAGCCCTGGGGGGCTGTGGGACAGCGGGACCACGAGGACAAGGGGCAGAGGTAGGCAGAAGCCCACTGGAGTGTTTAGGGTGGTGGGGTGAGTTGGGTAGACAAAAGCGGGAGACAGGGGTGGCTCTGTCTGCCTGAGCTGGCCTGGGAGTCACCCCAGCAGCAGAGGAAGCCACCCAGCCCTGCCAGCCTCCTGGTATGGACTGGGAGGAATCTGACGGTGCCATGCCCTCTCCTGCAGCACCCAGCACCCCATCGACTTCCCTGACTGGTGTGAGGCCCACTACGACTCGCAGACCTGCCAGATCTCGGTGGTAAACCCCAGCCTGCCCTGTGTGAAGAGCATGGAGCACGAGTGGGGCTCGGCTGGCACCCCTGAACCACTGAGCAACAAGGTGCTGGGCATGGGGCTGAGCAGATAAGAGCTTCGTCAGTGCCCCACTCCCCCCGAGCATCACCCTCCCTCCTCCAGAGCACATCTCCTGCATGCTCCAGATCTGCCCCATCCCATAGAGACGTCACTGCCGCCACCTTTGAGAGAAACCACTATCCACACACTACGGTACTGAGCTAACATTTACACCCTAGCGCTGCCACTGCATGGCTTTGCTTCTGCCTTCAGCTTCCTGAACCGAAACGGGGGCCCCTCCCTGCAAGATGCCCTGCACACCATGGGAACGCAGATCCTATGGGATCTCCTCCCAGGTGGGCAGGAAACCTCCACCTAATGAAGAAAGGGTAACAGGACCAAATTAGCCTGCATCATGCAGTCTTGTAATCCCACATCCAGCCTCAATCTCCACAGCTCCCTCCTCCGAGACCCCCACCTCCACGCACAGCGGCCACTGGGAGCTCACTCGGGAGCACCACAGCCCTTCCTGCAGGACCTGTGCACCCCAGCCAGCCCCTTCTGTGCCCCAGAGCATGAGGGGCACAACCCCCCTCTGGAACCACTAATGCCCCTGCTCCTGCAGCTCCCGGGGCTGGAGGGGATCCCCGGCACTACAGGCCAGCCCTGGGCAATGCTGCAACAGAGCCAGCCTAGGGCACAGAGACAGGTGGAGGGGACCCATAGAAGATGTCCCCACAGGAGGCTGTCACCCCAGCTGCAGCGGGACAGGGAGCTGTGTGCCCTGCTAGGGTTCAGAGAGCTGAAGCAATTCGCCTGTGCCAGGGTGGAGCCGGCCACCCTGGCAGCCTGCCCCAGCTGGTGCCATGCCTGTGTTGTGCAGAGCCTTGTGTAGATGTTTCTGTTCTTGCAATAAAGATATTAAACAAACAGGACGCCTCCAGCCTGTGACTGTCGCACAAGGCTAGCTGTGTCCACCGTTGGGAGCAGTGTTGGAATAAAGCTCTTGCGCCAGCTGAGTTCTGCACATTCAGTTGTTTAATAGATTTCCATGCAAAGAAGAAAACTCTTTGAAAGGTTTGCTAGAAATAGAGAGCTGGCTGTTGAGCAGGGAGACCTTCATCCCAGCTCCTGAATGCAGAGCACACATTCACTCCAGCTCCCCAAGGATCCCAAAACTAGCAGGATGCCTTCACACTCAGTGCAGGCAGAGAAGAGCCCAGGCACTCAGTGCTTGTTCTGTAACATCCCCATCATGCTTCGACAGCACTTGGCCCCATCTGGGACACCAGGACCAGCCTCCTCTGGGTGAGGGCAGCGGGAGCACTCGGCTGTGCACACAGCACACCCCTCACAAGAGGCAGGATGCCTGCCAGGGCAGGACAGCGGGTTCCCACTCTGTCCAGGTGGCCAATGTGCCTCACCTGGATTACAGATCCCTGCTTGTGAGGTTCCTCTGTAGGGGCACAGCCTTCATCCAAGGCTGGTTTAGGGCTTCACTGAAGAGCTCTGCCCTCCTCTTCCTAGGCTGGGCCTTTCCCTCTTGGAAGCCCCTCATGGGGTAAAGGCACATTGGGCCACTCCCTGGGAGGCAGATGTCCTTTTGGTGACTGCCAGGACTCACATCTTCACCCAACAGGAAGGGTCCGGCTCCCAGCTGAGGGCTGCAGCACAAGATACAGTGGCCAGCACAGTGCTCCTCCACCCACAGGCAGGACAGCCTTGGCCAGTGCCTATCTGGGCATTGCAGATGAACTAAGGGGACACTGGGATGTACATCCTGCAGCACACCCAAAACAGTCCTGCCTGCCATTCCTACCAATGGCACACGCCTGCAGCACCGCAGGTCGCTACCAGCTCTCCCCACTTCAGATGGTGATGGAGTTTGTGCTGGAGAACTGAGATACGTAGGAAGCCAGGATGGGGTTGGTGGGAAGGACTTTGATGGGCAAGTCCCAGCTGAAAGTGTCCACTTCTATCTGCTCCACCCCAGCCCAGGTGATGGCCTCTGACTGGCTCCCACGGACCAGGCAAGTCCCCGCCGACTCCCCGGAGGTCACAAATTCAAAGTGCAGCCTCCACTTCAGGGACACTGTGGGCAAGAGAGGGGTCAGCAGTCAACACCACAAGGGATGGGGACAGCAGCTGTCTCAGCATTGGCTGTCCTGGCAAGGGGACACGCAAATAAACCTGCTCATGCAGGTCAGCTCCCTCCCACAGGACACAGGTCAGGGCTGGGGACACCGCACTCCTGCGGATACAAGGGTGGAGTCCTCCATGGAGGCCACCTACCGATGTTGGTGGTGAAGCCTGGGGTAGAGCTAAGCGGGATGGGCAGGCTGAAGCTGCTCTGGGCTGTGTGTAAGCAGGCCTCCTGATGGCGGGCGTGCGTGCTGAAGGAGACAGGCTGCCCCCGCCGGCGCTGGAACTCCTCCTGGATGCTCTCCTCCGTCTGCAGGCTCACCGAGAACTGCAGGGCAATCGGCACGGCATGTGCTCTCACACAGCTCTGGCACAAAGCCCTGGGGCCTCTGCTTCCCAAATAAGGTCAGAATCGTAGCCCTTCCCCACCTCACGCTCCAATAAGACCTCCGCTGTGTCCCACTGAAAATCCTCACCAGAAACCCCACAGCGGTCTAGTGCCACCCCAATCTCTTCTCTCTCTCTCTCATCTGAAAACTCTGCCTCTCCTCGAAGCCAGCACTGACCTGCAGACATGGGATGTCTCCTTCCGAGAAGTTAAAGGTCCCAATGACATCCTCTCCAATCTTATACACAGTTTTAAAGATGCAGAACGTCCCCACCTTCCCTCGAGTGTTGCTGATGTTATACAGGTCTATGGGACAAGAGAACAGAGGAAGAGGGTTGCAGCAGGATGAGGCTCTGCTCCATATAGCGCTCTGGGTTTATCACAGACCCCAGCAGGTGCCTGCAGTAAACAAGAGCAAGCCACTCACTGGCTGTGATATGCTAGGGAGAGGGTCTCTGGCTGAATCAGGAAAAGACTGAGACTGGCAGGGAGGATCTCATGGGAAGCTCTAACCCAAGTGGGCCATGATGGAGCTGCTCCACAGCTGGAGCTTCATTTTGCCAATGACAGGTTTTTCCAGCAAGTCCTAAGCCATGCTTCATGACCAGGTTAGGACAATAGGTTCAAGCAGGGGATAGGACCTACGCAGGCTGCGTCGGGAGGTGGCCACCATGAGCAGTTCTGTCGCCAGGTCCGCCAGGCGAGAGTCTTTCTTTAAGCTCTCTTCCTCCTCCAGGAAGGGGTTTGAGGGTGCAACAGCCTCATCCTGTGGGAACTGGTAATCCTTGAGCCCTGGAGAGAAGGCAATAGAGTCACCAGAGCAGGGTGGAGCCAGGCCTGAGACTGCAGGGAGGGCAGCGCATCATCTTACCGTGCAGCACGAGGACACGGAAGGGTACGCGCAGGAGCTTGATGGGAGAGTTGACACGCTGGCAGCCGATGGTCAGCTTGTACACGTACTTCACCGACTGTCCCCGGAAAGACGGGGGGCCGTCTATAGGCAGCGTCTCACAGTACGAATCTGCAAGAAGCACAGAAAGGATTGCTTTCCGTGGCCAAAAGGGTCCCTGCACTGAGGGTCAGGACCAGCAGCAGGGCTGAGCTGGGTACAGTGCCTGGTGCTTTCTGCCATCTCCTCTTCCCAACGGCAGGCCAAGCACAACCTCAGCTTCCCTGCACCAGCGCACTACTCCTCACATCACATGCACCATCATCCGGCCATTGCTTCCAGCACATACAACCACACACACAAACTCTGCCTCAAAAGAATGCAAAAGATGTTAAGATCCAGCAACACAAACACATGAAAGCTAAACTTACTCATCACGAGTTCAACCTGAATTTGCCTCTGCGCACTTCCTCCGCATGCTGCTTTCGTGATGCAGTCACACGCTGTGGTTTCCCCAGGGCTCTGCCTCATGCAGCAGAGAGGTGCCGGTCAATACCTCATGCCTCTTTTGCTTTACACAAACCTCAAACTCAGCAACAAAAACTAGTTTCTTCCTGTGTTTTTCTCTGAAGCATGGGGTCTAAATGGCCAAGAAATAATTAAGAGACCTTCACAGCAACCTGCGGTGTATCCCCTTGACAGACTGATGACTTAGACCACAAAGCCTCTGACTCGGGAGACCTCTAAGAGGCCAGGGCCTGGCTTTACACCACATTCAGCCCTGTTGAAGCCCCTTGGCCACTGCACAAACCCCAGCGCTTCCCAACACAGCGTGAACACTTCAGCAGCTCTCCCAAACCGCATGCTGTATAATAAGAAAGGCGCAAACAGTAAACTGTGGAAAGTCTCCACCTCTCTGGCTTGCCCACCGTGACGCAGATACACCATGTCAGAAGAAGGGCAGCATCCTGCCGTGAAACCACAGATCCTTCCCCATGTCTGGCACATCCTAAACATTGAGGCTTAGATTAAAAGCTAGGGTTACATTTTAAATATAACTTGTAGATGTAAACTAACAGAACTGGAAGGAAGAAAAAAGCTCGTGCTAGTGTGTAGCACCCACAGGCTGTCACACCTTAAAACACAAGACTGTCCGGCTGAACCAGGGGTGCAGATAAAGCTGAGAACTGCCCTGACAGGGAGGAGTATCAGGTATTTCCAGGGAAAGAAGCAGACTGCTGCAACCCCCTGTATCAGGCTTAACAAGAGTGCTCAGAAAGACCTTCACGCCCAGTGAGGATAATCTGAGCAGAGACCACTGTCACCCAAGCAGGATGCGTGGTTTGCGACCTGGCACAGGAATGCTGAGGCTTGGGAAGTCCCAGCTTCTGTGCATATCCCAGAAGCAAGCACATTCCTGGTGTTGTGGATGCCTTCCTTACCCATCTGCTGTACCCTCTAGCTGGGCTCTCAGCCCATGTCCAGGCTGCTTCCATTTCCTCCCCTCTCTGTGATCTACCAAATATTTAAAGGTATTACAAAATTGGAGAGGAGGCAAAAACAGCCACAGAAATTACTTGAGGGCTTGAGAAAATGTTTTATGGTGACAAATTTAAAGAGCTCAGTCTGGGCAGCGTGTCAAAGGGATGGGAGGTGAGTCAACTTCAACATATAGGCACCATAACAAGGGGATGATATTGGGGAATAAGCTGGTTAGCAACTGAAAACAAGGCCTTTTATCAAGAGACAGCCTGACACAACCTCAGCTGTATGTGCCAGCTCTGGCTATGGTTTAATAACACAGCACTTTGATGAAGCAGAATTCAGATTTCTTGGGTTGTTGTTTTTTTTTTTGCCTTTCCAAACTGTGTAGCAAAACTCTAAACTTCTAAAAAACAGGAAATGAAGAATTAAGATACACACCCACACAGCCTTAACTCTGCCTCCACAGAGCTGGCAGGAGCCCCCAGGAATGATCTGCAAGCGTGCCAGCAGCAGTCTCACGTGAGAGGAGCAGCACCGCGTGCTGACAGGATCAGTACGAGCAGCCTGGTAGAGCTGGGGCCATGACACGGATTTCAGTGACAAAAAGCCGAGCGTCACACACAGCAGCAATCCATGTGACACACGCCATGGATGTGTGCACTACACAATCAAGGGAAAAGGCTGTAACATAATGGACAAGCAACCTCAAAGTGTAGAAGAGTTTGTCACCTTACTATAGAGCTGCATCCAAGTGCAAGGCAGATGCAGGCTGCTTGTGCCAGTGTCACGTAGAGGCAGAGCGGACACACAGACACACAAACACACTCTCGCTAGCTTAGCTAGGGGCTGAACAGCTTCTGCCTGCAAAGCCAGTGGACAAGGAAATCCTCTTAACCCATCCTAAACACCTGGAGGTTACTGCAGTCACTGATCTGCTCTCCCAGAGACTGCTGAGCCTGCCCAAGATGCTGCAGGAAAAGGGGCTTCCTCCTGCTCCTAGGGACTGGATGTTCCAGCCCCCCACCTGTCAGCAGTGAGGAGCACAGGAGAACCCAGGTGAGCTGAAACTTCTGCCTCCTCCCTAGCATGGCCACTTTCAGAAAGCACAGTAGACCTTGGCTCCAATGCAGCAGGGCCAGCTCCTTTTCCCCGCACGCTGCTGTAGAATAGCAAGTAAATACCTAATCGTGCTCGGATGACAGGCTTTGTAGCTTAGGTGGTACAGTCCTAGACAGCACCGCCCCAACACTGCTAACCACCTAGCCAAGCCAGGTTTGTTTCACCCTGTCCAATGTTCCCTCCAGTCAGGACCCTCCAAGTCCAGAAAGGCAGGAGATCCCAGCTTCAAAACCAGCACATCAAAGACCATGGCTCCTTGGTCTCACGTGCACCTCTGCTTTCACCTCCTCAGAGCTCAATGCTCCAGGAGAAACCCCTTCACCACCAGCACTTCCTCTCTGTTCCTTTCACTCTGCAACTTGAGAGGTCTCCGTTCCCTGCAGATCCCTAGGACAACCCGGGGAAGCTGTCCACGTGCAACTTGCAATGCCCAACATGAAGCTGCTGACCACGGGCTGCTGGAACACGAAGCACATCCGACACAAACTGACAGGCTGGGTCACAAAGCCACCAAGAGACAACAGCGCATACTTGTATTTTCCCAGCTGTCTACTCAGTAGAAGCAGCTGCCTCGAACTACAAAAATAAGTTGCTGCAAATTCCTTGTGAAAAGGATGAGAATTTCTCCAAACAGCAAAAGGGAAGTAGTGATGAAGGAGTCCTTAAAGGGGATCCACTGGAAGGACACCATTTGAAGGCTTTGGAGACATGGAGAGCATTGAGCAGAGAAAAGAGAAGTGCTTACTTTTACAGCAGGAAAACTAGAACAGACAGAAGACTCTGTGATCTCCAGGACGGCCACAACCTTAAGAGGAAGCACAGATCTTCAGAGGATGCCAGCCTAAATCTCAAGAATACTCCAGTGTGGCTGAAGAAATAAAGGCAGGGAAATGCAGCTGTGTGTAACTGTTCCTTCAGCTGCAGCCAGGTATTTCAAAATGTTTTACTTCTCACAGCTACACAATGGATCTGCAGGAAAGGATGTGGGCCAGGGGCAGCACTGAGGGACACACCATGGTACGCAGCCCCTAAACAGTGGAGAACAGAGTCTGGACAATGCAGCAGTTCCTTAGCACTTACACTCCCATGAGCACCAGAGTCGCCCACTTGCAGCACTCAGGTCTGCAAAGCTAGCTTGGAGAGCAGGGCTCCCCAGAGACAAGCTCTCTGAGCAGGGGAAGAGAAGACAAGGACTCACAGGACTTTGACTCCCCAGGATCCAGTCGCAAGTCACAGAAGAGGATCTTTGGTGGGGTGGACAGGATACACTGACCCCGCTCTCCTGGAAGAGAGGAAGAACCATGTGAACGCTGACCAGACTCAGTGTCCAGTCCAAGGGGGCATTCACCATGCCCAGGCCAGCCAGGCCTTCTCTTCATAGGGTAGAATGGGGAGGAGGAGAAGGAGTCAAGTAGGAAATATCTCACACCCCAGTCAGATCATGAAACACTCCCAGAAGAGCTGGGCAGAACACCTTCATGTTTTGCCCCAACCTAGGGCCACTTTTATCTCAGTACTAACAAGGTTCTGCAGCAGCCATCACCAGGGAATCACACAAGGAAAGTAGCACGGACTTTCTGCTCACTCCTACACATGCTGGCCTTAAGACACACATTACAGCCTGCTTGATTCCTGCTTGCTGTGCTCACACTGTCCCTTCCTGGGGTTACAGTAGCACTCACCTCTGTTGGGGACGAAGACTGTCTCATTCTCTGCTTGCACATCGTGCTTGCTGCCATCAGAGGGAGGGAGCACAACTCGGTTCTCGCTGGCATGAAACTGGCAGTGGATCTGGGCACTGGCCCATGCCAGCATCTCACTGAGAACAAAAAAGAGCAACACTCAAGTCTATGCTTTAAACATGGATTAGAGCAAGCATGACATTCAGAGCAGCACTCTGAGGCACCTCTGGTGCTCAGGACCATTATGGAAGTGGACAGACTCTAAAGCAACAAATATCTGCAGCCTGGGTTCAGCTGTCCCTGCTCACAGCACCTGGCTGACTCAAGCTTCTCAGGGCACAGACGTGCTCCCTCACCACAGCACTGTTCCCCTTAGAAACATCAACTTCTGTTTGTGTCAGAGCAGAGGAGGACACTTCTGGATCCTCCATAAGGACCTATTAACTCATGATGCAAGAGGTTCGCCGACAGCTATAAGGGAGGCAAAGGGGTCATATTAGAAACACAGAATCATTTAGTTGTAAAAGACCTCTAAGATCACCCAGTCCAACCATAACCTGTCCACTACTAAACCATGTCTCCAACCATGCACCCTCTCTGTACAGCCACCAGAATTGGTTGCATCCAGCATAAAAAACAGTCTCATGGTTTGGGCTCTGCTACGACCTCAGCCATTCCACATGGCAATTCCCCTGGCATTACTGACACCTTTCAGTTTCCAGAGCATTTATCTATTTTTTTATTTCAATAGAAGCCTCATTAATTTAGCCAGTGTATGCTTCCTCTGGTGTTTTCTAACATCATGAACTGATTAGTAAGCACTGACACCAGAGTTTTAGGTGGCACGGGGGTTTTTTGTGGCATCTTTCAATGTGACACATCAGAGCAGTTAAACATCTAGACGAGCCACGGAAAAAGGCGTGCTGCATTCATTTCAGCTGACTAACAATGCACTGTTGATCTTTTGTATGCGCTGGCTGCCTTCATCCAAACACGCGTTACTTACTCTACCCTGTTACCTCTAACCCCACATTTGTAATTCTCTGTCTTCAAAAGTATCAGCATCGCTTTTCCACAAGGGCTGCTGCCTGCTATACAGAAACAGAAAAGTGCTCTTGCTTAAGAGACAATGTTTACTAACTTTACATAAGCTTAGCATGATTACAGTACCTTCAAACACTGTATTCTGAATCTTTTTCCCCCCCTATTTATTTTCAGTATTGTCCAACAATATGCCACTGGATGGATTGGTTTTTTTCTAAGCAGACACCCAGAAAAAAATTTGCATTTGCCTTCCTACCAGCAGACCTGGCTTGTCCAACTGGCAGGGCACAGAATGATCCTGCACTGGTGCCGAGGTCACTTCCCTCCTCTCTCACTTCTCCCTACAACTCCTGTAGTCCATAAGCTACGGCCTTTGTGCATAAGAGCTCTGTTTCTTGTACATCTTGTACACCACAATCAAATTCAAGTTCTGTCATTTACTTACTGTCCTTCAGTTCTGTTCCTATGCTTGAAATGTGTACCTTTCAGTTCCCCCACCTGCACCACACCCTCTGCTAGCCCCGAAAATGTCTTATCCTCGACAGGTCTGTCTGCCTGGTATCTGGCTCTTGCCTATACACAACGCACAGCTTCAGTTTCCAAATCACCGATCTGTTTGGTGTTGCTACTCATATGACTTAGTCTGGTCTTGTCAGTTTGGACACCTGCTTTTTTATTTTAAAAACTTTTCTTTTTCCAAGAGGCAGTTTTCTACAGACCATAACATGCCTGAAGTCCCCAAATGAAGCTCCCGTAACCATGCTGCGAGCCTCCAAAAGTGCTCCACCTAGTACCATTGCAGTCCCACATGTTTTGAAACTGGGAAAAACAGCATTGTCACTGCACAAGGAAAAACTCTGGAAAGCTAGATGTTCACGCCACAAATTAGTTTTAAAGCTGAATTCAGCAGGCAAGAGGAACCAGGAAGAAAAGATGAAAGCTAAGGAAGGCAATAAACAAAGACGCCCTACAGTGGTAATATAAAAGACAGCTTTGCTGCTGCTGAGAGTGCACACACTAGGAGTGAGTACATCAAAACAATCACGTGTGAAATGCCTACTGGTGATGAACAGATGCTGAAACTGATACAGTTGAAAAAGGACACTTCCCAGGAAGCGCTCAAGATGAGAAAGCACTCTCCATCCGGTGGAGTATCAGACACACTCAGCAGACATGGAGGCTTTGATGCAGAGTCACTACCTGTGAGCCAATCTAAGAAGCTCCCACCTTTTCACGCTTTCTCAACACCTACTTCAGGCACAGCAATGACAAGAGGAGAGGCAGTGCTCAGAGCTGGGTCACAGAGAATGCTGTCACCAGGCAGCGCTCACTCCTTTGCCTGCCAGCTCTGGAGGCAGGGATCACACAGCGCACCACTGGACAGAGAGAGCTCCTTCCACAAACGCAGGAAATGCTGACAGCGTCTGGATGCTGCCCTGTGAGGCTGTCAACCTGGTGTAACTAGATATCCCGCTCCAACAGCCAGTTAAACTAGTGCCCCCGCCCCACCAGCCATTTGGGCTTCATTTTCTGCCACTAACTCTGTTGCTGAGGACTCACCTGAGGGGCAGTAAGAGCATCTCTAACTGCATACTTTTTTCCTAGTCTCTTTCTTGGGGGCAGAAAACCAGAATTATTACCTCAGCTTCAACCCTGAAATAGTGATGGTGCTACACATCCTTAAAGGAGTACCTTGGGCAGGGAAGTCACCAGTGGCTGAGGTGGCACTTCTGCCACTAACTCTGTTGCTGAGGACTCACCTGAGGGGCAGTAAGAGCATCTCTAACTGCATACTTTTTTCCTAGTCTCTTTCTTGGGGGCAGAAAACCAGAATTATTACCTCAGCTTCAACCCTGAAATAGTGATGGTGCTACACATCCTTAAAGGAGTACCTTGGGCAGGGAAGTCACCAGTGGCTGAGGTGGCACCATTGCCCCACAACCCAGTCATGACTACACCTGGCTGCTCGGGAGGGAGGAAGGCAGGGAAGGAAGGCCATTCCCTCTGGAGAGACCCACACTGCTCTGCCGCCACACAGCTT
>NW_010191984.1:20362-20628 GCF_000695765.1 Mesitornis unicolor
AGTGATCACGCACTCCAGCACCTCCCCTGCCAGAAAGACGGGCCCACGGCCCAGCTTGGCCAACACCTCGATCATGGCTCGGACAGCCCTGCTGCACAACTGCAAAAAAAAAACAAACAAAAACAAAAACAAGAGTGGGCACGGAGAGAGGGGTGTAACAGGGGGGATGGCAACGGCCAGGCTGGGCGCATCCAGGCGGGGAGGCCAGGGAGAGCCCTTTTTCCAGGGGAAAGAGGCACAGCCTGGACCATACACACGCACACCCC
>NW_010191985.1:0-17690 GCF_000695765.1 Mesitornis unicolor
GAGCAGCTCAGTTTACTGCAGGAAAAAAAAAACTATAGGAATAAGACACCAGCAATCCTAGCAATGGGCATATGGGACTAAAGGTACACAGTGATACATTTATGAGTGCACCAGGACTGGGAGTCCAAGTTAGCCTACCTGCTCTGCATCTGGCTGTGTTTTACATGCAAGACTATCGACCGTGCACACAGCAGAAACATGCCAGGTGAACATCAGACTCATTCATACACTGCAAGACTGCTACCCAGGGCTTGCAAAAGTTTGTGATTCACAAGGAAGTGTATTCTCAAAAAGAGGGAAGAGCTCCACATATAGGAAACAGGAATTACAAATAGCGAATGAAGTCTTGCAACTAAACTAGACGAATGAGTTCAACAAACTCACAATCAGATCTTACCATGAAGTATGTGTGTGACGCTGGGCCAGTCATGAAATATGATCATTTTCATCTCTGCTGTAGAGGAAATACTAAGCTAGCCTTTAGTTCTGAAGCTTTGTTCATTAACCTCTGAGCACTTGAGACTGTGCTTCAGAATTAAAGCAATGTAAATATTTACCTAGGAAATGAGAAGAAGAAAATACTGTTAGTAAGAGTTGAATTAAAACTAACCTCAGCCTTAAAGTGTCTTCCAGTTGCTTCAGTGTCCTCAATCATACAGTTATATGTAGAGGCTTCTTCCTTTTTAATTGCATAATTTTTCTTGAGATGTGTGTTTAATACTGGCAGTTAAATGGATCATTAGGATCAATGTTCATTTCTTTGGAGATTAATAGGATGGAGCAAGGTAAGTTTCTGTTTTCGAAGCTGCCATTAGCCTGCTGATAGTTTTCTTTAAGGCACCATTAACACAGCAGCAGCCAAGACTAGCTAACATTGCTGCAAAGAAACTATAATCCAATGTGTGTCACCAATTTCCTGTGTGACCTAGTCTAGGTGATCCTGCTCTGGCAGGGGGGTTGGACTAGATGATCTTTCAAGGTCCCTTCCAACTCCTAATACTCTGTGACAATGAGTTTAATCCTTTTTCCATTACCTACATGAATCTTTGCAGGTCAGGCAGTATGCTGAATGTTACAAAGATAGAACAAAAAAAGTCACCAGTTCCTGTACTTCCTTTTATCACGTGTTATGTGCCACTGCACTTCCATGACAAAGTGACAGGACAGGGCTGTATGGCTGACTGCTGGAGGAATACTGAATCAGAAACAGTACTTGAGCTCTTACCATCTTTTCTCCTTTTAACACCTCCAGTCAGCCCCCTGTCCCTAACAGGACTGCAGTCAGGCCCCCAGCAGCATCTGTCTCCAGGTGCTTCTTGCCTATCCCTCCACACAGCATTCATAGGCTCAGGGCTTTGCCTGCCCTCTCTTCTCCCTTCTATAGCCTCCTATGCCTTGTACAGCTATTTCATCCTTGGCATCAAGAGCATGTGTCAAGCCAAATCTTTCAGTATATCAAGCTCTTTTGATATGAGGACATTTGGATTGGAAATATCATTCCACAAACTGACATATAAATGTGTTTTATGGCTGAACAAAGGCACTTCAAAATAAGAAGCCTTTACATAAGAACTAAAGTAAGAGTGCAGGGTCCAGAGAGTCACTCTGGTTATGAAACACAGCTAGGTCTGCACTGACATCTTCAAATGCTCAATCTCTGACATGCATATTAACGTACCTCACCCCCCCAAGTTACAGCCTGTTTTCCAGATGTGGATCTCTCCCCACAAGGCCAAACTTCCCACATTTGCCCATGGACAGCCTTAAGAAACACCCAGGACTAAAGGCTTCTATAAGAATGTATCCTCAAATGTGTTCTGCTCAGTCAAGCCAGTCCCAGAAGACAAACTTGAGTGCAGGGGCTCTGGGGGCACCACCAACCCTGACTGTCCTTGCCTGGCCCCCTGGGGCTTTCCCACAACTCAGGACTCCAAGTCTGCTCCCCAGGGCCATCAGCCCCTGCCCCAGCAATGCTGCATCAGGGCTGATCTCCAGCTCCCCACAGCCCTGCCCAACCACAGGCCTTACCAAGCCAGGCTCATGCACAGGCCCATGTCTCGGCCTGGGTCCATCTCCAGGAAGGTGCCCAATGCCCAGCCCAGGCAATCTGCATGTGTACAGGTGCAATATGAGCACACCAGATGACTGGCAGCAAGGCCCAGTGCTGCACACTCACCTGAGCCCCTGCATGGCACTGCAAGACCACTGCTTAAGACATCTTGTGAAAAGCAGGATCTCTCACCAAATACTATTTTTGCAGCCAGCAGCAGAGGCACCCCAAGCTGAGATCAAGCAAGAAACACCTCCCACCCAGCACTGGGGAGCCAACCACAAGGCTGCTGCTGACCGTCCTCCTTTATCAGAGATGCTTAGGTTTTCCTTCCTTTGCTATCAGCCAACCTTGTCATCAGTACCACTGCTCTGCAGCCATGCTTTGAAGAGAAGTCAGCTTTAGCATCAATGGTGCTCCACACTGAGCATTACAAAATTTGAGAGGGAAGGAATAGCAAATTAGGAGAGAGAAGAGATCACGCTCCTTTTTCCCCAGCTTCTACCCCATGTCTAACTTCCTGCAGCATCTCAAACACTAAGTCAGAGTAATGACAAACAGGCATGTCCTTGCATATATTAATTGCCCTCCTGTAACACACACCTTCTACTTGCTATTTCTTCTTCCCTTCTTCTTACCCTACAGCAAGCAAAGACTCCTCATTTACAGCAGCAGAGCTCTGTGCACAGTTCCTCTGCAAGCCTGTCTTTGCTAACTCACATATGGCTTACCTTCTTTCTGCCTTGGCCCACTTCACCCAATTTTTTTTACATAGATTTGCTAAATGACCTCTTGGGAAAAAAAAAAAGCCAGAAACCTGGATGACTGCTAAAAGAAACTACCATACAGGATGAATTCAACATTAAAAACAAGCCAGTGTGGGAGGACAGAGTTAGACATACTCTAACTTCAACACTTTTCTGCTTTAACACTGTAGCTGTGAAAATGAGACGGGAAAAAAACCTACTTTTTCATAGCATAGCCAGCCAGTCTGCTGCAGTGTTTCAGAAGCACATCCCCAGTGTTTCCCTTCAGCACTATGGAAATAATTGCATGTATAGTTCAGGTTTTGCCTTTTTGTAAAGATTTTTTTTCTTTTAAGTCAAAAGGAAGAGAAAATAGTGGTAGTCTAGAATAACAGCAGATGTCATACTGTGACAGGGTGAACAGGTCACTTTGAGAGTAATGTTGAAAGACCGTAATTTTTAAACACTGTTTGTACCATAGCTGGAGTACTAAAATTAAATAAGCTCAGCTTGGCAAGTAGAAAATTACTTCTATTAAAAATCTGCCTCATAATAAGCCTCTAGGAGGCACAGAGTGCAGAACATCAGCTCAAACTGTATTATTTCATTTTTGCTGTAGCCTGTACCTCAGACATTTGGACCTGGTGGTTCCTGTTCCATGAGAAACTCCTTATGGCCATCAACAATTTATCTTAGTGAATACATGCTCAGAAAAGTCTGAGGAAAAACCATTTACAAAGACCATTTGACCCATTAGCGATAGGCTTGGAATGAGGTGCAACTGTGTTGGAGGCTTCATGAATGAAAATGGATAAGATTATATAGAATTGTATAATTTAGAATCACCACCTTAAGAATTGTGTAATTTAGAGAGACCACCTTAAGATGACATGGGGATAAAGAATGAGGAAGTACAACGATGTGGCAAGAGAACGACCCGGAAGTAAACCAACCTGAACCGGATGTGGGCAGTGACACGTAAGATAGTAACCAATCATGTATTAGCTTAAACAATATGGACACATATATGTAACCAATAGAAATGCTTATGTAGTATGACTAAGGGACTTTGGACTATAAAAGCACAGTTTCTGATAAGATAAAAGTCTTCGATTTATAACTCTTAAAGAGTCGTCTTGGAGTCCTGTGGTCGTCTTGCACAACTGCACAAGTATACCTAAAAACATTTGCCCAGATCTGACACATAAGTTACAAAAAACATTGCATAAATTCTTTAGAAGCATTTGGGTACATCATGCACCTTCAGAGTTAATGTACAGACATCCTCACGTAATTGTAGAAACACCAGCAGTTGTTGATAATTATCATATTCTTCTAATCTGCTTCCAGTAGGCTCTCCAATACTGGCATTGCTTTAAACATTATTCAAACAAGTTTTCCAAAAATACAAAATTCCAGCACCCACTTGTCCCAAAAGCAACCTCTAGAGCAAGAGAAGAAAAGTTACAAATATAACTACTGTCATCATCATTGTTCCTACAATCCCTGGCTTAACTTCTCTCCTCCACTACTGTGAACATTTCTATCAGTACAGAAGGGGACAAGCTGGGACTTGGGAGCACAAGAAGAAAGCAGGCTACTGAATAATTACTTAAATTTATCAAGTTGGCACCTTTTACTGCCCATATTCCTGCAGCTAGAAGCAAGCCAGCAGAGTTTAGGCAAGGAGACATGTGTCCATAAACTTGAATCAGAAGAACACACTAGTGAAAGAAATAACATGGAAAAACAGAGACAAGGCTGGCAGCCTGCCATATGTTTTCTATATGCAATTCATAATCTCTACCTCACTTCTGCCTCTCCAGGCCTACCCAACTTTCCATCTTCTCATTTGCTTCTCCAGTCTCTTCCTACCTGACCCCAATAACCCAGCACTTCCCATTGGTTCACAGAGAGGGGATATCCTTCTACTGCTTATTACAGAGATAGACAGAAGCAAGCTTTATAGGGGAGAGGAGTACTAAACTAGCTAAAGACATGTTTAGAAAAGCAAAGAATTGATGTCCACTTGCTGGCAGTAGAGAAGTAGATAGGAGGAAGATGGGGAAATCTCCATCTCCTGAGAGCCGCCCTATGAAAAACTGCAGCCTTTGCACTTTCTAGGACAAGGGTTCCCAAAAGAGTTCTCAATCACTCCATCCTCTCAAGTACTAAATTTCAGAGCAGTTCTCAAGGCAGGAGATGTATCTTTGTGATAGGCATCCTAAGAAGGTAAATTACTCTAGGACCACAGGTAGTAAAAGCAGGGATGTAGCCAGCAGGTGGAGGTGTGGGCAAGACAAAGTGGAGAATCAAGTTCTCTGGGATTCATGTCATTGCTAATGAATTACAGAAAACAAGCACCACAAGAAATACAAGACCAAACGCCATGAGATTCTGAATTTTGAGAACTCTACACCTCACGGTGCCCATAACTTTGATAATAAAATTCAATCCCCTGTTACAATGGCTGCAGCTGTCCATCTTTATCACAGCACATAATAAAATCAATTGAGAAGATGTGATTACAGGGAAAAGATTTTAGGACATTAAAATACCCATTTCCCCAAAAAGAATTGCCAATAATAATACAGCATATTAGGCATTCCATTCAGCCATAAGGTTCATTTAGAACAAAAAAAAAACAACCAAAAAAAACCAACAAAACAAGCCCACACCTCTGCTCATTATACAGAGGATGTAAGGAATCTTGCACTCTGCAATTGCAGTGTCATTAGTAAGCATAGAGAAGGAACTGACAACTAGTCACAGTAAGGTTTAGACTTCATTTAGCCATCTTTAGTATTAACACTGGTATTTTACTGTTTTCATAACTGAACTGTCAAAACATCTACAGCTCATCCAAAAATATCCATAGCATGCTGGTTAAGGAATTGTTGTCTAATTTGTGCATCTCTACAGAAGTCTAAAGGGATCACTAGACTGTGAAATTGCTAAATGAAGAAGAGGCATTGATCATAAACTGAGCAGAGGAAAATAAACATTCAGCACTTCTTAACCATACCCATGACATAGATTCAAACTCAGCAAGACATTTGTTAAAAATCAAGTGTTACCTCCAAAGCAAATGCTTTGTGTTCCAAATATAAAAATAGGACATGCTAAGTCTACGCTTGATTGTCACTTCTGTTAAACAAAACACTCAAGTAGATAGGAGGGACACATCATGGGTTTTGCCATCATCCACTTTCACACAGGGCAGAAATAGCCTGGTATTAGCAAATACACATTGTACACTAAATCACTGTTACATAGTCCTCCTTGAGAGGCAAAGTCAGTTAAGCCATTGGGAGCTTTCTAAAGTCTGGAACTTTGAGGATTATGCCCGTGGAATGACTTTCCACATACCAGTCACAGGACATCCCTACCTCTGCCTAATTCACAGCACTAGGTCACTCTCCACCTCCAAACAACAGAAGCCCAGTTGACTGCTTCCCTGCAATTTGTACATAATTCTGCATCAGGGAAGAACGCAATAGTTTGACAGCAGCCAAGCCCATACTGTGTTGTTGCACAGATGGAGGGCAATGGTGAGCCAAAGATGCTGAAAAGAAGACTTAATCTCTAAGAAAGTGCTTGTAAGAGCAAGCTGCACTACATGGAAGCAAAATCTGAGTGTGCTCTGAGCTCCACAGCTAGACAACACAGGAGGAACATGCACAGCATTTTCCTAGTTATAGGTTATCATGTCTCATCCTTGTATTTTCATGCTAATACAACTTTACTAGGAAAGCAAGTACCGTGCTTGGAACTGACTTACTAGCCTCTAGAAAAAAAATCCATTTCCCTTTTAGAATGGAGTAAAACTCATACAGCTCTACCTTAAGGCTCCTAATTGCAGATCTACCAGTTCAGAGGAGTTCTGAGATTCAGTTTTCTCCTTCACTTACATCATGGTGGTGCCACACTCTCCTAGCGTGACCCCTGATGACTAGGACCACTCCATGCTAGGTCAAGTTTGACAGACTGACTGCTTTATTTTAAAAGTCAAGGTGAAAAAGACCCAAGGAATACACTTTAAGAAAACATTTCAACCCAACAGGATCAACATCAGTTCCTCTGCACTCTGGGAATTTAGGCTAACCAGCAGTGCAATTAAGTAGGTTTGCCTCTTGGGGCACTTCAATGATTAATTACTCCATCAGGTCACTTGAAAGAACACAAGGAAAGAGCAAGTGGGATAATGAGGCCTCTAAATGGCTCTCCTCCCCTCAGCTTCAGCAGCCCTGTAAAAATAATATGTTAGTCTCCAGTATTGATTTTCTCTACACTGAGAAGC
Source organism: Mesitornis unicolor (assembly GCF_000695765.1). Lineage (NCBI taxonomy): Eukaryota > Metazoa > Chordata > Aves > Mesitornithiformes > Mesitornithidae > Mesitornis > Mesitornis unicolor. The sequence continues at coordinate 7,097 of NW_010191985.1, forward strand.
TGTGTGTAATTTGGGTTCTGCAATAAAAGTCATACAATATGGGTACATCAAGACACACTCATGGTCTTCTCACCACATTTTGGTCTTACCAGCCAATTAAAGTGTTATTGGTTGGAATAAGAGACAGTTTTCAAATATCAATATTTCTTTAGTCAGAAGTATGAGGTCCTGTCAGATTTGATATGGCAGACAAGAAGTTTGTCTTCTGTGAGGAGGAAAAATATGTTTTATTCACTGGTACAAGTGCTCTCATATCCTGCAGAATCTAGGAGCAATGTAACCTTCTTGAAGAAATTAAATTGGTAAAAGATTGGGAGAGCTTCTTATGGTACATAGCAATTCATTCCTTCAAGTGGTGCCTGGGCATAGCAGTGTGCTCCACATAGTGAGAACTGCTAGACCTCTCCCCTCCTCCAAGATACTAATTCTGAAGAGCAGGCAGGCCAGGCACTGGCAGTTAATGCATTTTGGCCCTGATCCACTGGTGTGAAAAAAATATCAGCAGGAGATCTAATGTGCTTTAAAGCAGACACTCCTCTTTCCCCAGAGACACCACCTCACTCCCCAGGCAAGTCCCCAGACTGCAAAAGATAGAAGAGTACCTGAGGGTTCTTCAAAATTAATTCACCAAACAGCTCTAGGTCTAGGAAGTTGGATAATTTGCTGCGACTATCCCACCAAGGATGACAAACCCTGGGAGAAGTGAACTAAAGACCGTATGGGACCCCTGTTTGATTCCAGCACTGCTTCTCACTGTCAGATTCCCAAAAATTTGTTTTAGCATGTGGTCCTGCCCTCTTCCACTTGTTATATCCAACGCACTGTGAACTACTAAACCAGAGTAACAGCTAACGATTCTAATACCAAATGTAGCCATTACATATTTTAAGGTGAAATCTGATACAAACTTTTAAAAAAATGAACAGAAAAAAGTGTTCATTGAAATGTTAAGGTTGGAAAAGACCTCTAAGATCAAGTCCAACCATCAACCTAACACCACCATGCCCACTAAACCATGTCCTGTAGTGCCACATCCACACACTTTTGGAACACCTCCCTGGGCAGCCTGTTCCAGCATTTGACCACTCTTTCAGTAAAGAAATTTTTCTTAATATCCAACCTAAACACCCCCTGGCACAACTTGAGGCCTTTTCCTTTTGTCCTATCATTCTTGTTACCTGGAAGAAGAGACCAACATCCACCTAATTACAACCTCCTTTCAGGTAGTCATAGAAGGCTATAATGTCTCCCCTCAGCCTCCTCTTCTCCAAACTAAACAATCCCAGTCTCCTCAGCCACTCCTCATAAGACCTGTTCTCCAGATCCTTGGGTTCAGAGACCTACTGAAAAAGAAGACAAAGAGGAGAGGTTGTTTAGGTGTGTGCTTTTACTGAAGAACTCCTGGAAGCCTCTGTTGCAGACAACCTGAGACAAAACAACCTCCAGATTATGAAGTGAAGAGTTGATCTTGCTTCCTCATATAAATGCATTCTTTGATTATGAGAATTAGTTCAAGACACTAAAGTATATCTTCTGTGTATGTTTGGTCTTGATAAACAAGTAGCAGATGGATACCTGTAACCAAGTTGATTAAATCTTTAGCTAAGCAGACTAGTAAACTAGTCAGTACTACAGTGACAACTTAAGTAAGAGCAGAGACGTTTCTGGCTGCCAGTGAGCTAGTTCCCACCAGCCCTCATCCCTACACTAGTTTTTGCACTCAGAGAGAATTCAGTTTTCAACATTAAGAAGAGGAATCCAAACTTAAGGAGTCTTGTTAATTTTCTTTAAAAGAACACTAAGCAGTTTTGTCTCAGTGCACCAGGAATACACAATTTGACAGTAAGTCTAAAATGGCATGATTACTACCAACAAAACAGAAACAAAAAGACCTAAGAATTTATTCCAGAACATACGGACTTCTTTTCTGACAAAACAATGCGATACGCGCTTCAGGCATTTACTTTTTTTTTTAATGGAAAGCAGTCAATTGCAAACACTCAATGCATTCTTTGAGTTTAAAGTAAATGTGTCAAAATGTTAGTATCAGTCACCTAAAGTAGAACAAATCATTTGTACCACGCTAGAGTTAATTTAGGTATCTACTTCAAAGAAGTTATCATTCAAGTGCTAAAATAAGTTAAGAATTTTGAGCAGCTAACATCATATTTTTTCCAAGTACTGCTAAATTAATTCCATGAAATATTAGTAAGCCCATTTCTCCTTGAGTGTGCAGATATCTACTCAAAAGATAGATTTTGTAATAAGGCAGTAAATAACCTACAGTAGAATCACTGTCTTGATACTTCTGCCCCTTTACTGTGGTCATCACTTCAGCATGATGATTCCCAGAGTAAGGACAGGCAATAAAATGCATTTACAGTGTATTTAAACTTCACTTCAGAGTGCAAGTTCAGGTAAGCCCATCTTAAGTAAGCATTGGTCTTCCATCTGTCTTTCTATATTTTATGAAGTGGGTAGGAAAGAATCTCATGTCTAAAATATTTAAGATGTATACTTAAATCTGTGAAATAACATGGAAAGAAATCTCACATAACTGATTCACTCAATTAAAAACTATCAAATGCAAAGAGCTTATCTGCAAATGCGAAAGCAGACCCTGAGACCTAGGAGATCCTTCCCAATTCCGTGTTCTGGAAAGTAATCCTATTAAGACAGTCTGATAAGAGGATTTTCATTAGGCATTGATTGTGCCATTATTTGCATTTATGAAGTCCAACACAGAGGTTTAAAGTGCACGATCTCCTTGTTGGCGGCACACTCAAAATGGTGAACCCTTCTCAGTCACCACTGGAAGTGTCACCTACAGACTGGCATCACTGTACAAGCTAGCCGTTTACTTACCATTAGGCCACTTTAAATTAATGCTATCTTTTATACTAGCTTTGCTCCACATGCAGAACAGTATTATATTTAATTAATTAAGCTGCCATTATTCTAATAATTAAAGACCTAAAGTATGCATTATGCTTTTTCTCTAGGTTTAGATAAACTAGATCTGTGCTACTGATAAATATCATATGGATTGAAAAGATGCAAGATCTCTTCTGGGGCTGTGGTCTGTGTGTTCCATGAAAATAGTTTAAGACACCATGTAAAACTGGTTCCTAGAATAGTTATCATTCTCCCCGGGGGGGGGGAAAGGTAACAGTTCTGCTATTCAAATGTGATCCTCAGAATTAATTATACTTATCACTTCAAAGAAGATTGCATTTGTTTCAGTGTGTTCCTCTGCCCAAACAATTTCTCGTTCCAAGAAGATCTTTAACAGGCTAAATTTATTCTACCTTTGAAATATAGTCATACTGCTGCTGTATGGACTGCATACAATTAAGATTTTATCCTCCCCATTAATAACTTCTAAAAATCTTGACTTGCATGTTTCCATACACAAGGAGACAGCAAAAGAAACTGCCAATGTTTTACAACAGGCAGCCAAAAGTTGTGGTGACACAGACTGATGGCCATGTCTAACCTACTCAATCTGTGCTTTCAAATGGAAGTTTCTGAAGTTAGATGGAGGGAAGGGAAATAAAAAGAGAAAGGAAAAATAAGAACTTAGCTTTCTTACACTGCAGGCAAGCCACAAAGCTGCTGGAAGAATGGATTGTTATTGCTTCTGCTGCTTTATCGCCTGTGGTGACAAGAAACAAGGTGACTGTAATTCAGACTAAATGAGGTTAGAGACAGAATAGCATTTCTTTTTCCATCCTCTCCTGTACTCTCAGAAAACTGCTTCACACACATGTACAGTACTACGCACATCAAAACTGTTCAGGAGTTTTTTGTTGGATCTGGGACCCAGTACAGTGCCTTTTAAGTGACTGGAAATAAGCTAAACTAAAGGGACAGTGATGAGAATGCAAACAAGAGTTCAGCCAGCCTTTGCAAGGCATGGATCAGAGAATTAGTTTATAGTCTCGTGACAACTTCACACTGTCACACTACTTGTGAAAAGAAGTCTTACTTCAAGTAGAACATATTTTTATTTAAATACAACATCTATTTAAAAACATTCACTATGCCTTTTAAGAATAGGAACATGTGTCATGAAATACACATATTCCTCATTTAAAGAGGCATATTTTTCTTTCAGGCATTTCCTTCTGCAGCAGTTTAGATCAGCTAATGCAAAACTATGAGAATGATGAGAGAGACTCCATTGTGACTTACCCTTTTAGGATACAGGGGTACAAGGGACTGACTGCACAAGTCAGTCCAGTGTCTTCAATAAAGTGCAACACAACCAGCTCTCAGTTATCTGTAGATAGATCATTCATGTTGTAGTTTAATTATTCTACAAGTACAGACACATCCAAGCTAGACTCGGATCCAAAAGAAACATTGATGAGTTTGTGTGATGAACCTGAGTGGGAGAAAGGGGTAGATTAATGATTGATGACCCCTCTTCCCCTTTCAGCTGTAAGTTCACTGCATGATTTTGTAGCATAGTTTACAATTTATTTTTTTAATTCAGTCTTTCCATTGTATTCATGTTTATTACTCCACCCACTCACCACTCCCCACACCCTTGTTAACCTGGATGATCAAGCACTGATTATGTAAAGCAACTTGCCTAAAGGTAGAAGAGGCCACAATGGTTGGAAACTACTGCTTATAAGCAGTATTGTTATAAAATCATAAGTGATGTAAGCAATCAATTATTTCTCTGCCTCAGTATAAAACAACCACACCTACCACTTCAGCAAAGGGACCAGTTTAATCCTGAACAGAGAGGAAAAGGACAAAAAATTGCTATAGAATAGCTGATGGAAGATGAAGGTTTATGTTGTGAAGTTTCTAAATTAGAAGTCAAGAGTATTGCTGCTACTTAAGATAAAACAATGAACAATGACAAGTGCGGAAATAACATCCAGACTATGAAAAGCTCAAATAGTAGAAAAATAATTTTCTTGACCTCCTTTGAGATGTAGTGTGAATTTTGCATGTAAAAAGAAGGAAAGTAGCTGAATGGTGGTACATTTCCTACTAGATTAGGGTCTTTAGAATCCAAGATCAGTCTGAGCAGCACATTTAGAGACAAAAGGCTCTGGCCTGACTGCCATCAGGTGCTTGGCACCCTCACAGGTACTTAATCCCACTCCTCTGAAAGCAGCAGCATGAATTTTACAAGGGTTGTTTTACAGCAACATGCATTTTATAGGCAATTTTGACTTCCTATTTTCTACTCTTGGATTCAAATACCTTTCTGTGGTTGCTCTATTATAGAACAAGCCTTGCTATACCATTGTTGTGACACTGTGGTTTGATTTTTCACTGTGAGGTTGCTGAAAGCATGAAGACCTTTGTAGGTCTCTGATCACAGCAACCCTTAACCTGACAGAGGTGTGTTGAGCAGCATTCGTGCCTCAAGAGAGTGCTCCAAAGTTCATGCCGTACAATGTGGAGATCGGACATCAATAATACTTGTCCAGAAGAAATAATCCAAATATATTTCTAAGCAATTTGATGGACCTCAAAGTACTTTACTCCGATGCATCTAGACTGCAATACTCAATTTCCTGAAGAAATCTTTTATTACACTTCCCACTGATTTGCATCCTTTCAAGGAGTGACACTAATTCTCAGATCCCTCAGTCTCTTGCCACTTTGGATCCATTTAGAGAGAAGACCACACACAATTACCATTTATAAGATGTTAGTCTCCACAAGTTAAAGGAAGTCTATTCAAAGAGTCAGACAGTCAGTAAAAGTTGGTTTCTGTAGTGTTTTATTCAGTGGATTTCCTTACCAAACACCTCTCTTAGGAACGAATAATGAATTTCAAACATTACCTCACCATAGCCTGAGGAATGAGTAGTACCTGATCATCCCATTAGGTCCACATCACTACATGGCAGCCTTAGCAACACGCTGACCAGGCTGTTTTGCAAAGGATGGGAAGTCTGGGGTGTGGGGGAGAGTGTTCAGCCCTAAAGCCCTTGTACCATTTCATTCAGCATTCTTCCAAACCTAGAGCAAAACAGATCACTGGTAATTGTGGCAACTGCCTCATACACACAGGATCTGCAGGGCATGCAGAACCACTTACCCATGAAAGAGCGGGTTAGAGAATGTGATCCATACTGTGCAGATCAGTGCCCCATATACAGTCCTGAATGATCCAGGGAGAGAAACAGCTGCAACCAAGTCCATCAAATCACAGGACATGCCTATTCAGGTGCAAACACACAGAAGAACTGATACCCTGTACAGCATCAACTTATTTGGCATATGCAGGACTGCTCTTGGTAGAGCACCAACACCCATCAGTCTGCAACTATATTCAGCATTGAAAAGTAATTTGGAAATACAGTCAAAGCAGCTAATTTGATAAGAGCTCACAGTTAAGTCACTAAAACCCTTCTTACAAAAAATCCATCCTTTTCAGAAAGCCTGACACAAGACAGACAGCTCACCGTCACACAACCATCAGTCCACCTTTTACACCTTGCCACTTGCTTCAACCCTGTGCCAAACCACCTGTGCAGCAGAAGAGGAAAGGGAACGCTTGAAAGTTTTTTACTTTTGTGATCGATCTCTCTCTAGTGTAGACTAGGGCCTCCCTTTTGTCTTCTCCTGTCTAGCACCAACCAGTTCAAACTCGAGTGTGCACAGACCGACAGACACTGATGCTATACTATGGACAAGCTGTCACTGTTAGCAAATCTCAGCTGCTTCAGGAAGATGACCAAAAAGGGTGTCCTCCAAGACTGCAGTCACTGAGCACCCAGCGGAAGGAAACTCAGCCCATGCAGTACCAAGTTAAATTGCTCCCTTCCTTCCCATTTCCCATCAATATTTTCTTTTTTTTTTTTTAGTGGCCACAGATTGGCTCTGCCAACATGAAATCCATTACCCACTGTACAACTTCTTGTCATTGCAGTGCCCATATCAGGATGTTTGAGAGAATCCTGCTTATGACAATTCTCAGTCTGGCATGGCTTTGTACTCCTAAAGGAAATTCTTGAGGGGCTTTTATGGGCAGCTCTTCCAGTTCTATTTTGTTGTACACTGAGTTTTTAAACAGAATTTCAGGGTATTTCACCCTGGAATGAAAAAGGGGTAAGCTTGGACATAACTCCCTGTTACTCCCAGAAGAACATTATATCCTTTGCCAAACACCGATTTCCATAAATGAGTAGACATACTCTAATAAAATAGTGTCTTATCCAACTAAGATCAGCAGTATATTCTATTAGAATGTAAGACTTATATTCAGCTTTTACAGAGCAAAATCTGAGGGCTCATCTGATTTGTACATGTGTGTGTCTACATTAAAAAATACTCTGCAACAAACCCATAGCAAAGCAAGTATCTTTCTTCATTGTTTACTAATGCTGTGCAATATCTGTGTGTCCTCAATGTACTCATTCCTTCAACATTGTGCCTTCTATAGCAAATGCTGTAACTGTGGGTAGACAGGGCCCCTGAGCACAGTAATTCAGCTGTGAGGCTGAAGTTTCTGGGGACAAATCTGGTGGCCTTTTTTTTTCCATACGTAAAGACCTACAAGTTTAGCAGGTGTATACAACATAGATCATACATGTGGAAAATTAGACTGTCATCACTTTTATGCTGAAGTACAAGTTGCAAACCTTTAGGGAATGAATAGTGATTATATAAGTTCTTCCATGCAATGCCATTTAGCAGTTCTTAACCAATAACAGATTTAGCCCAAAAACATGAAGCATCTGTGGAGAAACTATTTTTAGAACCCAGATACCTAGTAAAGGTCAACACTAAAGTCAGTTCAAGTCCTGTAATTAAGGCACTACATTTTTTATATTATAATCTGTGACCACATCCTTAGTTTCAGCATTCATAGAAACCAAAACAAACAGGTTATAAATTTCATATACATTTTTTAATGAAGTAGCTTCAGGAGCCCCGACTACATCAGTCTGACAGGTTCTGGTGTTAAACAAATCCTGCTTAAGAGTCTCTGGTCCTACTACAGTTTTCTACCGTGGTAACCCTTTACAATTCAGGCTGGTTTTTATCCCTAAGGTCTGTATCATGTGGAAGTAACCTTTCAAAACTGATCTTTGTACCACAGATCTGTGGTCAGCATCAAAAATAGTCTTGAAGAGTTCTTTCTAATCCACTTCCCCTCAGCTCCATTATATTGGCATCCAATTTTAACAATGAAAACTGTACCACTAAAGACAAGATCCACTAGAAAAAGAACACCAAAAAAATCTGTCTCCTCATTTCCCAACCTCATCTCCTAACATTTGTCACTAAGCCAAGACAAGCTTATAGCTGACTTAACTTGCAAGTATTTGAGAGACTATAAATACATGTTTAGCTTTGAATAAAGGGTGTCTTTCAGCAAGAGCCTACTTACTGATGAATTTCAGCGTAATTTAATAGAAAATAATATTTAAAACAGTGAGCAGGCACTACACTATGGAGTCCCACAAAGAGACACCCATGTCTCCTTGCAGACTTTCAGTGCACCGCACTGCAAGCACCCTCTACTTATTTCTGCTCTTACCAGGAATGGAGTCCATTGCTCCTTAGAAAGAGCTCCAAATGAGAATAGCGATGAAAAATTGACACTAGTTATGTCTTCCAGGATTTGCGATTCTATGGCTATTTCTGACCTTCTGGAAGATTTCAGGTTGTTTCAGAGCCCAAGTGTCATCACATCAGGGAGTTATGATAGATTTTCCATAGAAGTTAAAGTGAGCAATTCCCAACCTCCCCAACCTGCCTTCAGACAGGGTTTATTAACTGTCTGCATAGGTGATTAAGTTTCAGCCTGAAAGCTACATCTGTAAGCCTAAGAGTAATTCAAGCAGATTCAAGCAAAGCATCTTGCATTAAATTGCTGTTGTCTTTAATCACTACACTCATCATGCATCTTCAACTTTATTCTGATAGCATATTAATAGCTTGACCTTTACACTACTGTCATCTGTGCTGACACTGGATAGAATTCATGCATAATAGCAAAGACGAGAAGAAGGCTTAAACATTTTGCCCTCGGTCTTCAAAGCTAAAAACATTTTTATCTGTTGTGTCAAACCATTCTTCCTCTAAAAGTCACCTTAGAAACCAAGTTTTCAAGACATTTTTATGCAGTCATATATGGTCCCCAACTTAATGGAGAGTCCGCCTCCTAATGCAGACTTCCTAATTCAGTCAAAGGCAGCAACCACAATAAGGAAAAGAAAGATCGATTTATTTTTTCCTCCAGCAAACTAGTTTTTTGAATACTGTGAAGAGCAGCAATCATTTCTCTGGATCTAGGTTTTGTCCCATGTATCACATCCTTTCTTAAATACATAACTACACCTGTAGTTAAAAGCATATGACCCAAACAGGCCTGGTGAATTTGAACAATGAGAGTCAAACCAGAGGCAATAGATCCACTAGGCCACCTACTAACTACATTAGCAGCTCATGCAGACACAAAATCATCAGCTCATGTAAACAATTTTAAGTACTTCTGATCTCAAAGAAATCTTTGCAGCCTACAGGCTATATGGGCTAACAAATCATGAATCTAGAGGCAAGTCACACCACAGTGAAGAGTTTCCTATCTCTCTCTTTCCTTTCCTTAGCTCATGGATGTGAATAGTTAAGGAGGTTTAACTTCTCACATGCACATTTTTTATGAGGGCAAGTCCTTCTGACAAATTCGCTGGTATACTGGTTTTGAGATTAAAGGAAGTTTCTTTAAACATTTATATCATGTAGGTGCTAGATATTTTAGCACAGTTATTTAGGCCCTCACATCCACTCAAGACATTCACACCTCAGAGACTGTCAAGCTTTTGCCTTCCTAGCTCCAGAATACCTGGGAACCCTCGGGTAAGATGGTGGTGGCTCAAGAGATGCTGGCTGCAAAAATCACATTTGGCTTCAAAAAAAAATCTCACTTCAGAAATCTTTAATAAAAGTCAATTAGACTACTGATGAGAAAAGTATGTGTGAACCTCAATTTAGACTTAAGCTTTTCATTCTTTGTAACAGTAAATACTTGAGGTGGCAAAGAGGTAGGATCCCCTGGGGACCAAAAGTTCTACAATTCTAATGAAGCTCCGACAAAACCAAGTACTGGTACTTCCTTAACTTGCAACACTGTCACCTCTCTATGGAATATAACATTTACTATTCCTCAGAATAACCTTGAAAATTCCTCCCATTCACCTGTCCTCTACAGAAGAAAATTCATTCTGGTAACACTCACTTTTTACCCAGAGTAACAGAAAAACAGGTTTGATATCTACAAGTCAGACAGACATCTTCCACTCCCACCCCTCCCCCACCCCCATCTCCCATATTTTCGATTTCCATCCTAATGATCTTCTACCTGCTCACTGAAATTTCCTGGCTCGTATCTACGCCAGCCTAGAAAGGACTGTACCCGCACCGGAGTCCTTCCTCTACAGCAGCCGCCTCCGCACAGCCCCCATCTCCTTCTCCTCCTTCTCCTCTCCCCGCTTCGCACATCAGTGTCCCCTCCGGTCGCCCCGCCGCACGGCCAGCTTGCCTCTAACGAGGACCGAGATTTCCCCCAACCCGGAGAAGGTGCCTCCGTGCCGCGGCCCGCCCTGCCCTG
>NW_010191986.1:0-12098 GCF_000695765.1 Mesitornis unicolor
GCTGGTCTCACAGCATTGGAGAGGGGCTGCCACGATCCTCCGCTGGCCCCTAAAGACCGGGCACGACTGCTGCGATGTGGTTTCTTGCTTTCCAAGGGTGGCCTCCCTGTGGAAGGACCAGGCACAGAAGAAAATATTTCCCCTGTCCAGTGTGAGCTGCTGGGACAAGCAGACCCCTACTCTTCGTGATCCCTGCATGGCAAGCGAAGGGTGGGCTGAGGGATGGTCACCCAGGGTGGCTGTGCAGAGCTGGAGCATCTGCTGTGTTTGGGGCTGTGTCTGTCTATAACCACTCAGGCTAATATTAACATCTGAGAGAAGCTTGTCATCTTCCCTTTAGAGCAGTGCAGAGCATGGTTGCCTCAGTGGGACTTAAATGAGCGTCACATCTCTTATCCATCCATCTGCAGCCTCTTCCTTCATGCTGATTGCTTCCGCTGTAGACATGTGGTTAAACCAGTGCCGTGGATCTATTTTCAAAAGCTTTCAGTCAATAAATTTCACATTTATGTGTAACTAATAGATTTAGTAGTGTAGCACCTTGGACACAATCTGGACTTCACCTCCCCGTGATGCAGAACCAGTGTTTGCTTTCCTCTTGGGCAGGACGTCTCCTACAGCATTATTGACCTTCCAGCACCTGCTGTTTGTCCACCCACTTGCTGTAGCATCTGGTTCAATAACATCATCTCATGCAAAGCACCCTGCTGCCACAAATTTACTTAAATATTTTAAGACTTTGAAATTCCTTCCTCAATGGAAGGTGAGGAACCATCAGGCAGAAGGGTATTGTCAAAAACACTCACCAGCATGGAAAAGAGATGAGAAGCACAGTACTGCTCTGTCCCCAAAATATTTTACCCCTACAGAAAAAATATCCTGGTAATCTTTTATGAAGACCACTGAAGATGCTAGGGGTGATACGCACTCAGAGTGCCATCAGAGGATGTCATGTGCTTCTCACAAACAATGCTGAGAATTTGTTTTAGACATTTACTACAATCTGGCTAAAAGGACACCGTTCTTAGTGTGGGTAGATAGGATATTGCCCAATATAAGTTTCTCGGGTGAGTGCCTACAAGATTTGAAATCTCGGGCTGATCCAGTCTAATCAGCACAATCACATTACAACCCTCTCAAGGACATACTAGAGCAGCCCTAGCCAACTGGGTGAATGAGAGCTTCTAAGGGCATCGTGGGTTGTCTTTGCAAGTCATCGAAACTTTTGTTCGGTGGTATTGCACCACAGTAAGAGTTTTAATAAAAGTGAGTAATAGCTGGGAGTTACTCCTTTATGGCTCTTTAAACCTCCTTTCCTGCAACAATCTCTGAAAGCAGTTCCCTGAGAGAAGTGCTAAGAATTTTTTTATCTCCTGACACATGAGTGTGCATCTCCGTGATTCTTGCACCGAGGAGCAGAACTCGGTGCAGTTTGAGAACGTGCCCTAAATTAAGACCAATTCTGACATTGTAAGATGTTACAGGCACAAAGGCACCTCACAAACAGCTACCATAGGCTGTGTGTACAGGAGGGGAGAGGTTTATTTTATCAGTGTGCTGCACAGTTCCATTGACATGTGCAATGTGAATCAATCCCTGATTAAATTATTGACTTCAGTGGAATTGCTGCACCATATCCATGGAGGAAGGTCCTGCACTAGAGTATTTCCCTGGGTCTCACAGGACCAGGGGAGCGCTAAAAGATTCTGCCTCTTGCTTCATGTTCCCAATTCATGGTGGGCAGCCTCTGCCTTCAGCAGCAGTTCATGCCATTAACAGGGATGGTACTGGTGAGTGGGTGTCAACTTTGGGGGGTGCCAGCTCCCCCTGCATGTCCCACCACAAGCTCAAGGAGAGCCACCAGGCAGCCAACCTGGACCTCACAGCAGGCCCTGCCGACTTGCACTGACTTTGCAGTGTAATTACCAACTTCAGGTGCTGCCAGGCAAAACATACTAGCAGAGAGGAAAAAAATCAAAGACAGGAATTAAGGAAATATTAAACTCTCAGACAGACAAGATGAGGGTGAAACTTAAAAGCTCCTGGGAAGGGCCACAGAAAGGATTCTGCTGACCCTGGTGCAAAGCAGAGCCTGAAGCACCATCTCAGGCAGCTCACTTTGGTCCTGTTTTCTTTTGATGATGGGATGGAAGACAGCTGTACCTAGAATTTCTGTCATTACTCCTGCAATGCTCCCCCAAATGCAGGCTGGCTACACAGGAAAATGAAATGGCATCTTTGGTGTGAGTGTCAAGAAGGTCATGAACTCACCTTTCCTCAGTGGACATTTATTCCAGGGAGTGGCAAGATCTGATCTGGGTTCATTCAGTAATGTATTTGTATTTTGTATATTTTCCATGCCAGCTGCGCAGTACAGGACTTTTCACCTGCTAACACATCGAGCAGGTCAAGTCATGAAGCACCTATGGTTCACACCCAGCAGAAGGCAAGCTGTCAACTGGAGCGATTGGCTGGGGCAGGACAGGAAGTAACGTGAGAGAGAAGCTGTTTGTGTAAGCACGGTGCCAGGTATGAGGCAGGCTTCTTTTCATATCACACCTCAGGCTGATTTGCAAAGCACTAAAAGCAAAATGAAGTGTTACCGACTCCTGAAGAAACTCATATAAAGAAGGACATTTAGAGTTGAGGGCTGGGGAGGGCTTGAGCATGTGCAGCTCTGGAAGTCACAGTTTTATGGTTAGTTGACTATAAATATCACCTTCTTTCTCTGCTTGCAACAGCAGAGGCTCAGCTTCCTTTCCAAGGCCCACAGAAGTGTCATATTGTACAGATGGCAAGAAAAAGAGGCTGCCAGAGCAGTATTTACAGCAAGGCCTCATACATTTACTTTATAAGAAAGAAGATGATGCCTTGTTTTAAATACATGTAAGATGTGTACTTGTAACAAGTTCTGCTTAAAGTCAACACTGCATGAGTAGCAGCAGACTTGAGGTTTCTTCTCAAACACTCAATGGGGTTGCATATATTGGGCATCTCTCTTCCCGCAGGGAAGGATTTGACTTTAATTTCCTCATTTCTGGAAAGCACAACGAGCATTTTAGAAAACCCATGATAAAACAGATGAGGCAGTGGGCTGGGAATTTGCAGACTCGGTTTTTACTCACAGCTCTGCTTTTGGGCATATATCAGCTACGCGGCTTCGAAGGCAAGGAGTGGAAGGCAAGATTCCCCTGCCTGGAAGAGCAGAGGCGGCAGTTCCCTGCAAAGCCAGCACAGTTAAGTTGGGAGCACCTGCATTTGGCCTAAAGCTGCATTGAAAAGTCATTGTGGGGTGAGGTGGGGTCTACCCAGTGTACTGCCCTTGCTGGTGTCAGCACAGTGCATGCTGTCCACTGCAGTATTTTTTCTTTGTAGAATTAATCCAATATTAACTTCTTCCTGGTTTCCCTTGGGACAGCTGGATTCTGCTGTTTCCATAAAATAATTGTAAGCACAGTAAGTAATTAAGTGGTTTAACCACCCTTTTCATTTCCCAGATGGAGCTGCAAGGGTCTTTGGTTGCATTAGTTAAAGTATTAAATAGATATGGAAAGATTATCTATTCAGGACCTTCGAAAGCTCGCCAATTATAGCATCCAGTGACTCAAGCAATAATAGAAAATGCCACAGGATGTTACAGGATTATATACTGTAGTGTAAACATATCTGAAGCATTGGTTACATTGTAAAAACCACCTTAAAGTCCAATCACCCTCAAATGCAAAAATGCCAGCAAGGCAATGGCTTTCGCTGATGACGCTGAAGACTACGCCAAACCAAACAGAAACAGCAGGTTACAGGGGACCTCAGGTGCAGCCTGAACAAAAGCACACAAATATCCCAGCTAAACCACTTCGTGGCATTGCCATCTAGTGACAAGCACTCAGCCTGCGCCCGAGCCGACACCGAACCTCTGGGCACCACAGCACAAGCCAGATACGATGGCACAAGGCCCGCTTGATTATCCTCCTCCCACGCTGGGCTGAGCAGAGCTTAAACATTCGGTCGGAACTCACAGGTTGTGGATGTATCACAGCTGCTGTGTGTGAGTGCACAGCAGTTCAGGACTGGTGTGAATTGGCACACATGGGGGTATTCTGTGCTGGGCCCTATGTTTTTACATGTGCTTAAAGGAGGCATTAGCATGTGCAGGGACAAACGAGCCTCTTGGGTGCTAGACAGCCCTAGGACTGTTGTCACCCAGGGCTTTGCAGATGCCTAGGTCATGCTGCTGGAGAGGGGAGATGCTGGCCAAAGCGTCCTGGCTTTGAGCAGCTCTTGCAAGCCGAGTGGGTGTCTCTGCTCCACGGCCCCATTCCTGAATCTGGGAGAAATCCTTCCTCTCCTCCTACCATAGGAAGGGATTTTTCTAAATTCAGTGGCTGAAGTAGAAGTCTTTTTAAAAAAAATGGCCCTCCTCGTTCGTTCCCCGGTAGCCCCGGAGTCATATTCCGGTAGCCCGGGGGCAGCTCGCCCCTGCCCGCTCCCTCCCCAGCCCACTAGATGGTAGCAAAACGCTGCGCACCCAGCACCGCGGCCGTGATCAGGGGCTGCTCATGGCCCGGGGGCTCCTGACCCTCGCCCACCTGTGGACAATTCAGTTCAGGCCTCTGGCCCTCCAAAACTTCACTGGCCTTAACCCCTTAATCCCCAGGATCCTCACCTCGCCAGTAGCAGATCACAGGCAGCCCTTTATATGGTGCTGGTGGCAATAAAGGGAGGCAGGAACTTTTCTTGAAATTGCCTTTTTCTACCGTTACATAAAAAACAACCCAGTTTCACGTGGCATCCAGATTACTCATCAAACAAATAACAACGTGCCATGCCCAGGCTCTGGCAAGTTGAGAGCAAGCAGCCAGCCTGGGTGGGAGCCTTCTGAAAACCACAGGCAAAACTCAGCAGAAGAGCTTCATACAGGAAGAGTCACAAAACAGAGCAGAAAAACAATCTCTACCCCAAATCCCTCTGAAACCCAGCACTGAAAATAGAGGGATTTGCCATCCCTTTAAGGAATTACCACAGAGTAACCTCACCTTTGTGTAGCGAGGTGTGAAGTGGTTGAACCTGTGAGCTGCTTGGCTTACCTTAATGCCATGCGAATGCTCCATCCTCAGAGGGGTGGTTCAGCACTTCAGTAGTTGTAGCCTGGTGGGGTTGGCCCCACAGCCTGGACACAGATATGTTACAGGGCTCACCTCTGGGGTCCTGCTCTGTGTGGGTTTGCATGGGATTTTGCACAGATCCACATTTTCTCTCTGCTTTAGGGCTAACTTCCTGCTGTTTTTTACTCAGAGATTAATATGAGAGGGCCTTTATCAAAACAGCCTCTGGACAACATAACCACTCTGGATGTCAGTCCAGGGTACCTCCTGCTGCAGAGCCATCATCAAGTCATTCAAGCCAAAGTAAGAAACAGGGCTGCAGAGTGCCCAGTGCCTGGTTCCTCCCTCTCCCAGAGGAGAGGAGACGTCATGTTAGGAGCTAATTCACTAAAGACCCCTGAAGAATTTAGGTTCAGATGCTTCTGGTACCTAAGCAGCATTTGGAGTGAGCTCCTGCAACACACAGTCCACAGCTCCCAGGGTGGTACCATCCCCACCAACTCCTCCTTTGCAAGGAGCTAAATGACTGCAGCAGTGATAGAGAAGGGGCTGCTGTACTTCAGGCTGGAAATCCTACAGTTGTGAATGCATGGAAAAGCCTGGCATCTTCCTCTTCACAGCAACATAAGTTGCCCTCCGCCAGCATGGGGCACCTGCAGCAGCACAACTGCTGGTCCCCTTGGTAAAACAGCACACCCTGGGCCAGAATCGCTTGCAGTGTCAAACCCAATTGCTCCACAAAGAGCCCATGTCACCCTCTTTCTTTCAACTCCCCATCCACTACTGCTCTACAATACCTACTCCACCTGCTCGCAATTAAAACATGACCAAAGATTTGACTGCTCTAAATGATACAGATTATCATCAGCAACAACAACAAAAAAAGGGAAGTGCACCTTTTTTTTCTTTTGAAAAGCTTTTAATAGGACACATTTGTTTTTGTCATTTGTAAAGATTTACACTCATTTTTTGCCTTTTTTCTTTTTTTAAAAAGGAACATTTTAACCCAGTTTTCCCCATGAATACCACCTTTTGTTGCCCAGACCAAAAGGCCTAGTTTTGGCCTATATACCTGATACAGTATAACAATATATTAACTATTAAATACAAAGTTCTATTATATATACTAGATTGTTACGGACATTGCAATGGTACTGTGCCTACTCTAGTCACCTCGTGTAATAGTGTACATGGGTTATCATAGCCAAAGGGGCAGAAAAGGGGAGACTGGGGCATAGCCTAATTTACAATGGTAACACTTTTGTTTTCTTTTTTTTTTCCCCTCTTTTTCACCTTGAACACACCTTGTGCTGAGTGCAATCCACAGAAGTCAAAAACAGTGTTTTCTTTGCCCTCCTCCAAAATATCTACAGTATAAACGGCCTGTAACCGAGCTATGAAAAGTCAGTTCTATGTGCAAGGGGCTGCAAGAATGGAATTTACATTTTTCCAGACACGGCTGCAATCTATCTTTCCCTGTGTGTCAGACTGGCAATAGACAAAAATCCTCCTCCCACCTGCATACAGTAAATCCACAGTAGTAAAGTGCTGGTGTGCTTGAGTGAACTGGATAGCCATGCGACTGTTCTGCCATCGATAGGGGCTGAGTTTTGGGGGTGGATGTTTTATAGGGGTACAGTTCTCGAACAGTAATAGCACTGCAATATCGCAGAACTTGAGCTTAGCTGCTTACTCCTAAACGCGACCTGGATGCAGGCTCTGAAACTAGGCTCTATGGGTTGTAATACAGTAGCTCTGGCTCCAGGTTTATGAAAAGAAACTTGTAGGTAAGAGCTGCTGCTGTTCCCAAGATGCTACGCAGACTTTTAACAATTTCTCTATAGATTTCTACAAAAATATAAAAAATTCTATCAACATAACCATTCTACAGAATTCCTGTGGATTTTGTACATTTTGTTTAAAAAAAGTCAGATTCTATAAAACCCCCCCAAATGGTATTTAAAATTATCTTAAGATTATTGCACACACTGCAGTACATCTGGTTTTTCAAAAGGGCATCTAGAAAAAACTTATCCAGTTTAGAAAACAAACTATTTTACATTGATTTCTTTTCCTGAAAGCATCATCATAGAGTATTTTTTATTGGCTAGTCTTTACTGAATATTCATGTATGATGTAAACTTTACATTACTTCCACAAACCTTGTCAGTGGGCAAAACCTCAAGTATTGAAAATTGAAGAGCCTTTAGGCTTTCTGTTACATTTGGAGTTGAGCAGTGGATTGATATCACATCACCATTTTGTGCCATGATTTCAAGCTAAAATGTTGCATGGGTTTTTTTTGTAAGGAAGGAACTGTATGAGTAGTATCATTCCAGCTATACAAACACACTCCTAATCATTAAGGAACCACGGCCAGCAATTTTAGTGGCCCAGCTATTTTCTCCAAATTCTTTAGTACATGTGCAAGGCAAAGCTAAGGCTCATTACGAGTTTAAAACCAGAAAGGGATTAAGAATATTTCTCAGGCTTAATACACTGTAATTTTATTATTTCCTTAAATATGATCTGGGGGAAGAACTGATGAAAGGTTTGTTTGAAATCATTGCTTTGAACAGGCTTAACTCTGGATTTGGACTGGCATATCAAAGGGAGCGGTCTCCGTATGGGCCCGTGTTGAAGAGGGGAAAAATGTCCCAGCCAAGAATTAATCTAACTGCAGTAAATAGTACAGAATGTTAATCCTCCTACTTCAAATACACCGATTGCCTGACTTCCAGCTGAAAGCCCTTACATTTCTCCAGGACATGTAAATCAATAGGGATTGTTTATGGAGTAAACGTCCTCAAGTGAAAATAAAGGCGCTTAAGACCTCGCATGGGCTGATAGGTACAAACAGCATCTTCTTGCATGGATACTGGGAGCTAATGCAGATACACGTAGTCGTAGCAGTCTAATCTCTGAATGGATAAAAAGCTGTACATCAACATGTTGCAGTGATTTGAAAAGATCAGTAGTTCTCAAAAAGTTACTAACTCCCAACTGACAGAATTAGCACAAATCCTCCTCTTTCCTGCGCTGGTTTAAAGACACGATCCAGCAAAGCCTTATCCATGTTTTAAACCTGTGACTAACTGTGCCTGCAGAGTCTTATTTAGCCTACATCTTAGAGTGATTTCATGGAAGTTGAGTGAAGTTAACGTCTGGTTGCCATCAGCCTGCTGAAGGGCAGGAGGTGTTGAACCAGGCCAGCCTCTCGGGATTTTCAGGCTGCGCTGTCCAGTTTTACAGACTGCTTTTTGCAGAGGGGATTAGCATAGAAGTAAACAGTTAATTTTTAATTTGCGAGATGACTGACGTTAAGGACATGTTATAAAGTAAGGACATGAATTCTGTTTTAATCTATTTTTTATCATGATGTTGCTGCTTAAGGCTTTTGATAGATTGGAAATAAGATTACAGTCAGGGTCATGTAAATTAACTCTAGCAGTGATAGCAAAAAACCTGACTTTCTAAACTGAAACGCAACAGTCATTTCACTACCTACAGACATTCTTACATGTATTCTGTAAAATAACTTGCAATAGGCCCTGATTCTGTCAAACACATAAGCATATGATTTTAATTTTCAGGAATTACTTAAATACGATCAACCTCAAGGCAGTCTAAGCAAGAGCTGCACTTTAAACATGTGCTTAAGCCAACTGCTGTGTCATGTCTGCACTGAATTCACCCACTGCAAACCTCAGACATGGCCTTGCTCTCCTTTTCTCACAGGTGCAGAAAGGAGGAGCTGCACTACAGCCAGTGGGCATACAGAGGGGTAAAACTCAGCAAAAGAAAGGGTCTGACTTGAAGACGCTGGGAAAAAAACATCTCAGAAGTGACCACGGGCTTTTCTTGCCTCAGTTTCGTAGGCATGCATGGAAAATATCCACTGACATGATTTTGTGAGTCGCTAGTGGATGATCTGTAATACCCTTCTGTAATTCAGTGTTGTGTGCAGTTAAACGGCTCCACATTCATCATCTCCAGACAGCTCTCGGCATGTTGTACCTTCCTGGGTTTGTGCACCTGCTTTTACTCTGGATGTTGATTTTATGGAAGATTGGAATATTACTTTGTTAAAAAAACTGCCACTGCATTTCTATACTACTCAAACGATCTTTTTCCCAGAATATTATTGAAGTCCAAGGGGAAACAGAAATTACATTAAATAATTCTTATTTACTGCTGACTGTGGGGTACATTTCTTCCGTAATGCACTAATTGGCTACATTTTGTGCTTTGCAAAACAAAATGAAACCCAAACAAAAACAAAACAAAAAAGAGAAGGGATTAAATATATATTTTTTTAGGTTAAAATATTCATAAAAACCAACTTTATCTCAGAAATATTCTGAGATACATAAAATAGAAGAAAATTAAACGAGTCTTTAGTCACAAAATGTACTACATCCCGCAATACTAGATTCAATTAATTTAATAAAATATAATATACATATAGATTCTGCACATTGTATTGCTTTTACCTAAGCAGAACATATGCTTAAGTAAGCGTGATATAGGTTAACCACTCTTTTAACCAGCTGGCTCTTTAATCTTTCTTTGGAAATTTTTTACCCAGTGCCATTTTGGAGTACAGAGTTTTTAATTTTTTTTTTCTAGTACATGAAAGGAAGAAAACATTTGGCACCAACAGAAAAGTAACTCAGGGGTCCATTTCTGTTTGATCAAAGGAAAAGCTAGGAAGTGTCAACAAGTCTTTCTTTGGGGTAGGAGATGTTGAAATACTGTCTGGAAGCAACGAATCCCCTATATCCATCGAATCCTTGGACTCACAGGATGGAGCACGCCGTCTCAAGCAAATGTCTCCACTGGCAGGTGAGATGCTGTGAGGTCCTCTTGGTAGCAAACCCTGTCCATCAGGGGGATCTATAGATATACATGGAGGGCTCAGTTTTTTCTTCTGCCGTGATCCTTGCAAGCCTTCCATTTCACTTACCACCTGACTTATGAAGCCAGAAGAGCTAGATGTGGAATGGTGCTGAGGGCTGTTTTCCATCGAACAAATTTCTATTGAATGTCTCCTTTGATCATCTAACCAAGAGGGCGGTTTCTTTAGAAGACCTTGGGTGTCTACACTGTGGTATTTCTTCAGGTCCTTCAGTGTAACGTTGCCGGTATTGCCTATGTTCCTCTTAGGAGTGAGAGGCTGAACCTCTGAACAGGCACTCGAGGCTGTACAAGTTTCTGAAGTGAAAGGCTCTGAGGAGCTGTTAATGTCAGATACTTCTTGGTCCATCGAATCTCCAGGTGCCTCCTGATGCGAGTCTGCACAAGCACACGATCCCGGTGCCTGCTTTGAAATATTATACTGGTTGTGGGAATGCTGCTGCGTATGAACGCTTGCCCGGCTCCATGCAGCCAACTCTTGCGCTTCTGAGGGCGTCAGAGCCATTGGTGACTCCTCCTTGGGCATAGCGGGGACATTTGGGTCAGAGAGTTCACTCACCTCGGTGTGGAGATTCTCCTTGCTATCCAAAGAGTCGTTCCTTATAGCCATCTGCATCGGAGCGCAAAGGGATCGAGGAGGAGGGGAGTTGCCAGATGGGAGAGACAGACCAAACAAAGGTTAGTACAGGCAAGGCACAACGTTTACAGGGCTCTTAACTCTGCTGAGGTACCTCAGACCTGCTGACTCCTATAACTCAACCTGCACCATGGGTTCTAGCAATTCCCATGCTTCAGTGATCTGTGGGCTTTTCCTTGTGCAAGTGAGAGCAGAATTTGGCCCTTCATTCTTCATAAATGGTTGACTTTTATCTTTCCCCTCTGAGGATGGAGGAGTGCAAAACCAGAATGTCCCTACCCAAATACAGACATATTCCTGTTCTGTAAAGGATGAGGGTCTACAGCAAAGCCCTTTATAATTTTAGCAGCCCAGGTATGAATAGGTGAGGGAAGATGTGCAAGTGAGCCTGTGTATTCCCTTCTCTAGCGCAGGTGATGCTGAGGGCATTGAGAGGATCCCCAGAGCCAGTGACGCCAGAGCAACCATGCTCAGCGCCAGCATCAGGGCAACAGCCTGTCCCTGACTTTGGTCCCCAGGCTGGAGCCATGACTCTGCACCATCTTATGACAGAGGAGCTGGAAAAGCTGGAGTCCAAAGCTGGGACAATAATAATAACAATAACAATAATAATCTGTAATTATTTCAACTTATTCTGATGCTTGAATTCAGGCTTCCTAAGGCACATTTTGCCTTGGCTGTTTTGAGCCGTAAGCAGCATCAGTGCCTGCTGGCAGAGAGAACCTATGGCATATTTTGAAGGCTCTGTGTTTTCACTGCACTGCATTCCTTGTCAAAAAGGTTTATAAATCAGCCACATTAACTGGCCCGTAAAGGCAGAGCCTCAGTTGGAGAAGACTCCTAAATGATCTTAAAGATTAAAAACTTCACAGAGAAATTTGGAGGAAATGCGTACAGCTGGTCTCAGTCCTTTAGAGAAGTGTAAGGAGAAGAAATTCCACATACTAAGGAATGCTTTTGTGACAAATCACCCCAAAATGATCTTAGAATTTATATAAAAATTGTCCCACAAGGATCGTTTGAGCCAAATGATCTCTATTCAGGCAAAGCTCTCATCAGCTGCAGTGTGCACATGTGTGCGCACAGAAACACAAGTCTATTGCTACATCTGCAACTTGGGCTCCCTTTGTCATCTGTAAGAGCTGAGAGAATATTTAATATGACAAATTATTTTGTCCAATGCTGGTGAATCCTTTCTAGTTAAAATTTTACAGCATAACACTGGCATCTAACCACAGTCAAGAGTGGAGTTAATTCCGGTCTCCTCAATGCCAATTGTGAGTGTTTGGGAGAAGAAATCACATTCACATCCCGAGAAGAGACACAGACCATGAAATAGTAGAATACATAAGCAAAAAGTAATTATTGTAATTACTTTTGCTTGTACACCAACCTGTGTTGCACACAACGACAGCATTAGTCACCACCAGCTTGCTCTTTCC
>NW_010191986.1:12129-24733 GCF_000695765.1 Mesitornis unicolor
ATCTTTGGCAGTTGTTAGTGGTAACTGTTTGTACAAATGTTTTACTGCTTGGTTTCAAAATAAAAGGACCCTCTGCCATCCCACTAGGGTGTGCACCTGTAGTAGCCACAGCTTGGTGTGGTCTACACCTTGGATACACAGTCCTGGAACCAGAAAATCCATAAAATTTTCATTTCAGGTAGAATTCCCCTGGAGAAAACCTTTTGTGCAACGCACTGCCAAGGAGCGTATTTCTCAGCAGGGAATGTTGTCTCAAAGCATCTGATCCACTCATCTTCGCCTGCGAGTGCATCGCTAATTGTCAAACTTTCCGGAGCCTAAACTGTGCGTTATTGTGGGGACTGTGTCCGCTCTCCAGCACTCTGAAGGGAAAGGGAGGTTAAACACACAGGTTTTAATGATGGAGGAAAGTGCACGGACCAGGTATGTGGTGGACAAGATTTATCTATGCACAAATTTAGGATAGGAGAGGAGACAAGGAGGGAAGGAAAAGGAAAGAAAGAAAAGGAAAAAAAAATCAGAATTACATGCAATACGTGCAACAGTAAGGAAAAATCGGTACTTCAAATCAAATGGTTTGCTAGTTTGGGTTATTGTGATGTGCTAGTAACAAATTAGTGGTGGCAATAAAAGGAGCCAAGCAGAGAGCACTTGAGCAAGCAGAAGTGCCAGGGGTGTAAAGGGAATATTGCCTCTTTAAGGACTAAGTTTCACAGTGTCTGGCCATCTAGATTGCAATTAACAGTAACGACAATAATGCCCTGTTGCCAGGGACAACCTTACTGCTCCCATTATCCTCACTGGGAGCTCCTTGTGCCCAAGGCAACACCTCACCAAACTCTGAAAGGATTTGTCCGGCCGCGGACCATATCTGCTCACTGTCCCCAAGCTTTTTTCTCTCTTAAATGCCACTCCAAGAGCATGCTCATGTCACTGCATGAGCAGAGAGAGGAGGGAGGGGAATAAATTAGCTTAAATGTATGAAAAGGTTTAGAGAAAGAAGCCCTCAAAGATATGAAGAGAATTAGGCTGCGGAAGATGGCACGTGGTAATTTATTCTGGATAGATCAGTTCAAAAGGATGGCTCTGTTATTCATTAGGAAGCAAGAGAGAGTGGTTATGAACTGGAATCATGACATCAATTAGTTTCCCCATTAGCTGTGATTGGGGTAGCTGGCCAGCCCTGTGCAAACGAATGCATGCTAGGAATTTCCTATGTCAATTTAGTATTACAGACTAATGTAATTGTTAACCCTGGTACTTCACATTCATTTTTAGAGCTTAATGAATCAACTGTCTAATTTGTCAATGTTGATTAAAAGATGAAAGAAATGGGAATATTTTCATGCAGGAAAGAAATTGCTTTTGAAAAAATGGAACTGATCTGTTTTGTGTATATAAAATCAGGCATGAAACTACTGAAGAAAGAGGAATTTGGGAATCAGACATGCCTCTGGTCCTGGTCCAGCCACACAGTGAAATAGGCTTTAAAATGTGACTGAAGCACAAGTTTAAGTATTTTACTAAAAAAGATTAATTTAAACTTATGCTTCCAATCAACCGGATTGGAATCTTTGATTAGATCTCTTAGATCTTGGGTTGAATCAGGATTTAAAACAATGCCAGACGAAATAGCAGAGATAAAACCAGTTGCAAATTAAAATGTGTTCTGTTTTGCATATACTCAAACTTTTCAAAAGCACATAGGAGATTCAAAACTATCTTAATTTTCAGTTCTCACTGTGAAACCAGTATGCTTTCCATGATAGTTTTGCATACAAGATATCCAGCTTCCTTGACACAGTTTTCCCCTTTCGAGAAACGAGAAGAGCCAGAGGAAGGGTGGCTGGGGATGGAGTCTGCAGTCACTGTGTCCTTTCAAGCACTGAGAAAATCATAGCAGTTAAGAATTAGTTCCTTAACCCCAACGAGCCCCTGGGGAGCATTTGGCCGCATTTATGAAGAGGGCTGAAAAAAATATAAAGTGCTAACAATGAGGAGAACATTGAGGCATGTTGCCAAAGGAGATGATACTCATCACGCACATTCTTTGGAGACTCCTGGATGGCTTTCAGATCAAAATCCATCAACCTTTTTGTTATTTCTGTAGGAGAATTACAGTTCTCCAGAGGTTTCTCTGTGAATCCCTCCTTGAATGTAAAGTACAGTTAACCTGGAAACATGACAATATAAAAAAACAAACCTCAGCAGGTTCATGAACATAATTCTGCTTACCTGTCTGCGGAGCAGCCTTTCAGCAGAAGGAGAGTGCATCTGCTGGGAAACCTGGGGTTTGCTCTGCCTCACCAAATGGTCATGAGCTCTTACGTGGTGAAAATGGTCTTTTGGAATTTGCAGGAGAGAGCTGGTGTCTGCTGGCTGCGACTGGACCGATGCCTTTGAACCTTGCAAGAGGGAGGAAGGACATAAATGTGACATGTTCATCTGGAGATTGCATCCTGATCTCAGTGACCTTTCAGAGGAAACTGCTCTGGTGCACCTTGGTCCAGAGAGGCATGGCAAAACCACTGAATTCAGCAACTGGCTCTCTGTGATTGGGAAAAAACTGCCACCTACTAATAAATTACTCCAAAATTGTCTATTATTTCATTTTTCTTGGAATTTTCCCCTGATGAAACTGGGACTAGCTCCTGTTAAGAACAGAAGATTATGAACTAGAACCTCATTTGGACCGGCAATTTCTACATCTCTGCATTATGGCCAATAACTTTGCAGGTAACCACACATCTCGGCACCGCAAGGACCTGACTTTGAAAGACTCCATAGAAAGATGCATCCACACATGAGGGTATGCAGAGACCAACTGCTGGCACCTCAAAACCAGCATGAACACTGGAAATGGAGTGAAAGGGAACAGCACCTGGCAGCTTTCAAAGGTGGTTTTACAAAGCATCCCACGGGAAGGAAACACATACTCTCCAGCCTCTCCCTGACCCTTTGTGGTTGCTGGCTACTTCTTCTAAAAGGTCTGAAACTCTGCATGCTCCACCCCCCCCACAGGCTCAACATTTTTCAAAACAATTCATTTAACCTGGACCGCATCCCAGAGAATCTCATTTGTCCTGGAACCCTTCCCAGAACAACAGCCCCATTACGATGGAGTATTCAAACAAATACCTCCTGCAAGTGCCAGTGTTTCTGACAACAAAACCTTTCTCAGCTTGAAATATTATGGCTTAGTTGTGGTGATTTATTAGAGGCTCCTGGCACCTCTTGCTATCTTCACAGCACTTTATAATATTATAAACTGTAAACAGGTAGGGGTGACTTCCCCCACCCTGAAAAGCAGTGACATTGTGGATGGAACAGGACAATGATGCAGATGCCAAGATTTGGGCACCTTACCCAACTCCAAGCACTTTGGCCTGCTTAAGACAATTGGAATTTCACCACCAGGAGAAAAACACAAAAGGTTTAATTGCTTAATGTGGTTATGAGTAAGACATCAGCTTTACCTTTCCAAAATCCTTCTCCTACGTCTCAGCGGAACAGTTTCTCCTGTGGATTTACAAGGGTGCAATGTCTGCACCCTCCCAGGCCAGAGCTGTCAGATGAAGCTATTCAGTTCTCCAGGCTGGGAACTGGGAAGTGAAATCTTGAAGAAAGGATAGACTCCGAAATGACCCACTTTTTTGTACAAGTTGACATAGTCTTTCTTCAGGACATGACAAACACATCCAAATTAAGGGTCAAAAATTAAGCACTGGAAACTCCCTCTGTAGCAAACAGGATTCTTTTGTGTGGTGAGGGATTATAACTCCAAGGAATTTCTTGGCTGTTAGACAGCACCATAAATTCTGGTTCCACTGAATGTAATGGGAGTTTTGCTATCAACTTCAGTGGGATTTGACCAGGATTTTAGCTGCGCCTTCTGCATTATATGCAAATAGGTTCTTCAAAGGACAGCCCTTGACCTTGTAGATTCTGTATTATGGCACTGGTTTCTCACAATGCCAGATTCATCTTCCTCTGTTGTGTCCGCATTTTTTTTCTGCTGTTCAACAGTCACTACTCATCCAAATTCTTATTACTATGCAAATTTCAACATCTCATTTCTAATCTGTTCAAATCTCCTACCATTCTGAACAGTGCTGAAATTATGTTCTTCTTTGAGGCTTTCAAATGACAATGCTTGTAAAAACTTCTCTGTCTTATCTGTGACAAATGTCTAAAATGATGGCACGTACAGAAGAATTAAAGACAGCTACATTCACTTACCAGCAGAAGGTAACCCCTAGCAGACAGACTAAATGAAAGCACACTGATAAATGCTAGGAAGCAGCTGCAATACAGGTATGGAGGTGCAGGTAGAGAGAGCTCTTGGTATCTGCAATATGCCGTATCTAAGAATATATCTGAATTTAGCTCTAAGGCGTATATCCCAACCACGCACACTGGGAAGGACAATTTTACACTCTCTCATTTTTCCATTCATCTCACACTGAGATCTCACTCCATTCCGCACATTTATACTCATTTTACAGGCATTTAGAGACACCATTTCCCCTTCTTTCACAGATGTTCCCATATAGAGCTTCCAAAACCTGCTAGATGAGGTACTGCTGCAAAAGAACAGACATGAGGAAATATTTTTCTGCTGGGGTTTTTGCTCTGGGGCCATAGCTGGCTCAGGTGAGATGAATGGAGCCGAGGCTGTATGAACTGTAACCCTTGAGGAACCAAGTAGGGGGACAATCAGCATCAAGCCAGGCCAACTGCCCACTGTTACTGCCAAATAATTCAGAGGACAGGAGTTATTTTTGACAGCCTGGACTTCATAAGTTGTAGAGGGCCTTTGAAAGTTGTGGAAGGTCTTTCCAAAGCCATTCCACAGGCCTGGCCACTAACACAGATCTGGCCACTAACAGCTCACTGGAAACTGATTGCAATTTGCTGCCTCCTACTGAACACCTTGGAAAATCCCAGGTATTGCTGTATTGGAAAATCCTGCTCTTTTCCTAGCTGATAGATGTGTACCTGACTGGGACTTGTGATGTGCCGGGTTCCTCTCACCCAGGGAGGCAGGGCAGGGGCTGGAGTACGGCGGCTGGAACATGTAGCTGTCATTTGGCAAAGAGTGGGTGCGCCCTACCGAAGGCTTCCTCACGCTCAGCAAGTCCTTGCTGGGAGACAGGGTCAGCGTGTCATCTTTGGAGCGGAGATCGGCCTACGGGATAAAGACCAGTGAGAAAGGAGGACATCACGGGTTGGGAAGAGGAGAAGTGCCCAGAAATGCTAGCGACAGCCATTGCAATCAGTATGGCACGATGGGCATGCACATTGTCAGTATGTACAAGTTGCACGAATGGATCTACCAGGAAGCTAAACCCCTCGTTTTGTATTGTCAATAAACTGTCACACAGAATGAACGACAGAAACAGAGGAAGCAACACTGTAGTAATAAACCATGACTATTTCAGGGATATGCAAAGAAGGCATCATGCCTCAAGGCCAGCAAAGGTCTCATACTTTGCATAACTTTGATCCTCTGCAATAATAGCAAAGCTCTCTCTGTGTGCCCTCATCAGCAAGTCAGGCTTTTGCAAAGGTGAGTAGTTTCCTCTTTTAACAATAAAAGAAAAAAAAAAACAAATACAAAAAACTAGTTTACAGAAAATATTCTCTATTCTGGCTCCCAGCACAATTTTATTGGTTTTTCTTCTCAAGTAATGAATAACTAAACTCATTTTATTGAAAGGGATATCTAAACTTACTGCTCCAGGGTTAAAGCCATTCTCTAATTAGAAGGGATCTAACGCAAGCAAGGGTTATTGTATATCTGTTGACTGTGGAGTTTTTACAGCCAAAGAGTCGCTTGGAATGGGCAGCACCAGAGGCAAAATTGAATGAGGTGGATTCGGATCTGATTTCGCAACGAAATATCTCCATCCCAGAAATGTTCTTGGGTGTTATAGTGTGGGACAAAAATGGAAACAAAGTCAACTTCCCTGAATATTTCTAATGAAAGAATGATTTACTCTTTAAAAAGTCGCCACTGAAAAACACAGAAATAAGATGTGACATTACAGTCCGGTACAGTATATTGCTGATCATTTTTTGAAAACTTTGAATCATATTTTCTGACAAATCTTCCCTTCACTCAGTGCATTACAGGTTTTCTGAGATCAACGCTGAGATTTTTTTTTCCCAATTTTATCCTTCAGTCATAAAAACAAAATTTCACTCTGGCATTTTGTTGGCACAAGAAACACGATGAGATTAAATGGTATTTACAAAAAAAAAAAGAAAAAAGAAAGAGGAAAAAGAAGAAAAGAAAAAAAAAGGAAGACCATTGTTGTAAATTTAATGAAGGAAACAGATCTGCACTGTCAGGCAGCATTAGTTTCAGTCCTCGGGAACCTGCCGATTTGGATACAGCCTGGATACAGCCTAGATAAGAAAGACTGCAGTCTCCTGATATAGCTCAGCGAGGGAGAGCAAAACCTGTGCTGGTAAAGCTGTGACTTGGGTTTGGAACCTCCCTGTTACTCCCTGTCTTCCCCTTCTGAGCCGTATATTTATGCTATTTAGCTTTCATATTATTTAGCTTAAAGCAAAAAAGATGGCCTGAAACATGAGATTTCAAATTCAAAACCATTTGGATCTGAACACAAGAATTTGGATTTGAGAACCTGTCCAAACCCAACCTTTAATGAACCTTTAGGTTCACTGACAGCATCCAATACCACAGTGGGCTCGTTTCCACTTTCTGATCACCTCAGAGGAAATCTTGTGAGTGAACTTCATGAAAACCATTTAAAATGGCTGCAAAATTATCTTCCGAGCCCAGCTCACAAACAGAGCAGTGGGAGCACAGGACTTTTTGGTTCATTGGTAGTTTTGAAAAACATGTTGTTTTGGCTTGACTGAAAACCAAATCTGAGTTTTCTGTGAAACAAAAAAAAAAAAACCCAACGCAAATCTATTTTGAGTCAAACAAAACATTTGGAGAAATTTTTCAACTAAAGCTGTGTCTAAATGAAGTATAAAAGTACTGCATTTAGAAAATACTTCAGTGAAAGCTTGCAGTTTGTCAGAAGTTTAGGAAACTGTTTTGACCAAAACGCTTTGTTGGTATCAACGCAAATCTACAAAAGGCTTTGCTCAAACTGATTTTACTTTTCTTTTTTTGAGAAAACCCATGTCTCTTGGCTACACCCTTGAGAATTTGCTGCGCTGTGAAATCGGTTTGTCTAGTCTGAATCAAAACTAGAAGTGCTCTCTCCTCAGTCCAGCTCTCCAGACTAACTAATTTTGAAACAAAAAGTCTCACACAAAATGTTAAACGTAGTTTACAAAATCTTTTGCACGTGATGCCATGAAGCATGATGGGAAATATTGTCACGGTTTAAGAGATGTTTCCCAAATAAGTGCTAATTAGGATGACAGTTGACTGGAATGGTAGAAAAATTGTCAACAACACAAACATCCAAAGGCAGGTACATGAACAACAACAAAGAAAACAGGAATGATCCAAAAATGTTGGGGAAGGAGTTATGTCTGTTGTACAGCAGAAAATAAGCACTTGACTGCTACACAGCTAAAAATGTCTAATGTTTCAAAGAGGAGATGGTTAAGGCAGGGTTCAAAATACTGGTTATTTCATTCAAAAAGACACAAAATAGTCCAAATATCTATTATTTTTCAGTGAGATGACTGCTAGTAAGAATTCACAAAACAAGCAGCCTCTCGGAGAGTTCCCCATCTGATATTTGTAAAATAAACAGTCTGGCACCAATCATGCAAAAAGCCTTGTGGTGCCTGTGTTCATAAAGACAAAAATCCATTACAAACCCAAGGGTTGTAGATGACCCATCAGCAGAGGACACATGAGTCATTACCTCATGGGTGTCTCTTCCAAGCAGCATCACTGATTCATTTCAGATGGGGAGGAAATTTCAACCTTGATGCTTTCCAAAGCATTTTTTTTTTACTATTTATTTTACTTGCAGAAAACACATTGTTTTTACATAAGACACCGAAAGAAAAATAGAAATAAATACTTGTTCCTTGCAAGGAGCCAAGTTTGTGGACTAGAGTGGTAACAACCCAGGACCTAATGGCATTAAGGACAATGTCCTGTTCAGGGGAAAGGTTGGTGCTATTTGGAAATGGGCTTGAACTGAAAATGCCATTAGGCAGGTGCAGAGCGGTGGAAGCAGTATTTCGAACCCTGTAAACATCAGACTATACAGCGACCAGTGTATGTACATTGCTTTCCAGAGCATTAAGTAAGTGTGTGTTAGTGTCATCAGGAAAAGAGTCATCCGTCAGAGCTAAGGACCAGGACTTTTCAGAGAGAATATCTGACGCCAGAGACAGAGCCTCCATCTCAGCTAGAGGGATCTAAAGGGAGAGATGATTAAGCATAAGAAACCAGGACACAAATCTTTAGGAAAAGAAGAAAAAAGAATTATCATAATCTAAATACTTCTAGACACTAAAGCAATATCCCTGCAGTGGGAGATGCTACATCATGCACATTGTTACCAGGGACAGAACATTAAAGAAACAAAAGATAACAAAGAAATTAAAAAAAAAAAAAAGGAGCTGGACATTCATACTTAAATGCTTACCAGTGAGCTGGGAGGGAGTTTAAAACCATACACTAATGCTAGCATTGTATTTTGATGTTCTGTCTAGATGAAGAAGCAGAAGTAACATTACTTTCATACTAAAGATATTTACCTTTTCTTGGCTATCATAGAATCGTTTAGGTTGGAAAAGACCATCCAACTGTTAACCCTGCACTGCCAACTCCACCACTAAACCATGTCCCTCAGTGCCAAATCCATGCATCTTTTAAATACCTCCAGGGATGGTAACTCCACCACTTCCTTGTGCAGTCTGGGACAACCCTTTCAGCAAAGAATTTTTTCCTATATCTAATCTAGACCTCCCTTGGAGCAACTTGACGCCATTTCCTCTTGTCCTGTCTCTTGTTACTTGGGAGAAGAGATCGACCTCCCCCTAGCTACAACCTCCTTTGAGGTAGCTGTAGAGAGCGATAAGGTCCTCCTGAGCCTCATTTTCTCCAGGCTAAACAATCCCAGTTCCCTCAGACGCTCCTCATAGGACTTTTGCTCCAGACCCCTCACCAGCTTCATTGCCCTTCTTTGGACCTGCTTCAGCACCCCAGTGTCTGTGAGGGGCCCAAAACTGAACACAGGACTTGAGGTGTGGCCTCACCAGTCTCCTAGTCATGCTGGCCACACTATTCCTGATACAAGCCAGGATGCTGTTGGCCTTTTTGGCCACCTGGGCACACTGCAGCTTATCTTCAGCCAGCTGTC
Organism: Mesitornis unicolor; assembly: GCF_000695765.1. Lineage (NCBI taxonomy): Eukaryota > Metazoa > Chordata > Aves > Mesitornithiformes > Mesitornithidae > Mesitornis > Mesitornis unicolor. The sequence goes on from NW_010191986.1 coordinate 21,444, forward strand.
AACCAATAATGCCAGGTCCTTTTCCACTGGGCAGCTTTCCAGCAACTCTTCGCTATGCTAGGGGTTGTTGTGACCCAAGTGCAGGACCCGGCACTTGGCCCTGTTGAACCTCATACTTAGGCCAAGACTCTAGAAGTCTGGGTTGGCCCTGGAGTCCAGATCCTTGCCAGAGGCTGGGTTTCAGGGTTTGGTTGATTGTAGAGTGAGGGTGGTGTTGGTGCAGTCATTTCTAGAGCAGGTATGAATTCTGGAGTTTGAGATCTTGGTAGGAAGCTGGTTCTACATATCTTTGTGGTTCTAGATCGGGTCATAGATCACTTCAAGGTTCTAGATAATTTTATCGTTCCAGAGTGGGTTCTAAGTCATTTTTATGGTTCTAGAGCAGGTTCTAGGTAACCTGGTGGTTCTAGAGTGAGTCTTAGGTTGACCTATGGTTCTATTCCTATCTAACCTTAACATTTCCTAGCAGTTCAACACACGAGACACCATCTCGCCCACCAGCCTTTGTATATACAATCAAGTAGAAATGGTAATAATGTCTAATAAATAATGATGATTATTATAATGACTTTATCAAACTAAACATCAAATTCCAGTGACGCACCCACCACATGACATCAGGGCTCCTCCTGAGCCATAGACCACCCATGAAAGCTGCGGTGCAGCCCCAGCCCACAGCTGCTGCTGAAATCTCTTCCAAGAGTCCCTCCTTGAGAACTTCACACTCACACATGTTCTTTTAGGTGAATGTGACCCATACACACATACTGGGTTTGGGAAACAAATTAGCGTCCTTTGATTTCCCAAGGATTATGCAAGCTCTGAGCAGAATGCAGCTATATCCCTTCCTCACTGTGAACCAGAGCTCCAGGCCTTTGCACCCACTGATTGGCAGAAGTCGCCTATCTCACACCTGCTAGCAATGGCACACAAACACTACAAAATTTTTGCAACTGGATTTGGCCCCGTAGGCTCACATGGACTGAAGTTCTGTATGTGTTACACAGCCACCAGTATTCAAGTGCTGAACTTTCCCAGAGGACATGGCCACTCACACACATCACGAGTCTCGCTGCTGCATGCCCACAGTCAGAGCCCATGGGCAAAGGCAAACCAACCAGCAAGGAAGGAAGAGGAAGAGATGGAGCTATTCGTCATGAGTGGAAGTCGATTTACAGCTGGAAGGCATCCTTGGGATGCCAGGTGAAATGTTGACTTTCTGCTACTTGTAAATCCTTTCCTTTCCTTTTACTTTTAGGGTAGCTATGATCAAATACAAGAGGCTTCAAGATCTTCTGACTTCTCTGAAGTTGTTCCTACCCAATAACCATGCTGTTTTCTTGGCCTCTAAGCTAATCTGTTTGAGTCCCCAAAGATTCCCGAACACCAAAATAATTTTGCAGGTGGGGTATGGAGCATGCCTGTCCCTGTGCTTCAGGGAGGGTACGGGGACCTCTCCCTCCCCAATTCTCCACCCCAGGTACATGTCTGAGGCTGGTGCCCATGGCATTGGGGAGGGCAGTTCATGGGGTGACCTACAGACCTGGCTCACACTTGCAGGATCCTCCTTGTCTGGACAAGTCCCAGGCGCTTCCTTTTCATTTCTCACTGTATATTTTTTCCCTAATCTCTATGCTTGAAAAGTCTTTCAACAGCAATGTATCTTCCAAGAGAAACCACAGAGGCCCAGATCTGTTAAGTTGTCAACGAGCTGGATTTTCTGTTTTAGAAATGGCATCAGTGAGGGGAAATAAACTCAGTGATGAGTGAACCTTGAGAGACTCAGAACTTCAGCTGGGATAAAGAGGGTCAGGCTCCTCTCATCTAACCTTGGGTTTGATATCTCCTCTCACACAGTCATCCGCTGGCAATGGATGAGAGAGATGCTTTGGCGGAACTCCTGATTTCATCCGAGGCTCCCCAAAAAAGCATCTCTGCAAAGGCTGCCAGCACGAGAATGGGGATCCCTCGTGGGGATCCACCACAGCCAGGGCGTGCGGGAAAGGCTGTGCTGGAGCGTGGTGGACACCAGCAGCTCCTGTCTGGTGGAGCTGCACTGCTGGGAGCTGCTATTAATCAGGTTGCTTTCAGCAAGTCCCAGCGCTGCTCTAAATTCCTGACTTGCCTGAGAATATGACAAATGGTGCGAACAGAAAAGCCAAAATGTAAACAAAACATCACGCCCCTTCAGCCTCCCCTCTCCCAAAATTGAGTTTGAAGCTGTCAAAACATTTTGTTGGAAACATTCAACTGATTTATGCGGGTTTTAATTACAGTGGGAAAAAATAAAATAGCTTAAATTTTAAAAGGGAAAGCCATTGCAAACTGGAATGCTATATTTTTTCATTATAAAAATGTCAAAACAAAACCCCCCTTTTTTTTTTTTTGCTGCAGCAGCACTTTCTGGTAAAAAATGTTGTGACAAAAGAATTCCCAACCAGCTCTCGCTACGTTTCATACTGACCCTCTGCCTTCCCTGCCAAAGCTACCGTTGCTATTCCTCCAGCAATTCTTAAGAGGCACTTCCTATAGCTTAACAGACCTTGAGCTGGAAAGCAATACGCAGCAATCAGAGGGAGACATGTTATCCCACTGTATAAAGATCTGCAGGAGGATTTCATTTTACCTAAGCTTGTTCCTTTCCTCTAATGAACCACCAAGTTGGGTAATTTAGAGTGTCAGTGAGCTCATAAATAAGTACACTGATTTAACAAGAAAACAACTGCTATTTTTAGCCAGAAAGGAAAACAAAAAATCAAGAAATATGGAATTTGCTCAATTCCAACTGCAGGGAAAAAAGGTACACTTGAATTATTGTTATGGTCACTGCTGTGATTTAGGGAAAATATTTGCTTTTAAGAATAACACGCTTGAGAAAGTAGGTATTTTATTCTAAGAAGCAGATGAACTAATTTTAAACAAGTATTAGAGCCCCTGTTTGAGAAAGCACCAGAGCACACAATTACTTAAGTACATCATTAAGGGCTGCCTCGCCTTCTGAATTCAGTTTAGATAGAGACAAGGATCTAGTTTACAATGACCCACTTGCAAGAAGCCTCTTTAGGAAAATCATTCAAAACTGGATTTTCATGCAGTGTGAGTAGGCACTTAAATGTAGAGATCATTCTGTGACCCCCACCGGCTCAGGCTTTGCTCTGGGAAATCCTCACATCATGCTCTGGGCTCTGCAGACGTGTCCTGACATTGCTCTGTGGCCCTGGGTAGGAGCAAGGACCCAAATACAAGAACCCCACTAAAGGATAAAGACAGGATTTGGTACATTTTTCCCT